>NC_079169.1:74715130-74970130 GCF_947568905.1 Ostrea edulis
GAAAAGAAACAACAACTGCACACAATACACTATAATTTATGGTACCATGCACACTTCTACCATGAATTTAATAATCAATAGACCATACCTCTTTTTTGAATTGTTTTGAGAAAAGAATGAAGTTAACTCCCTTGATGGCTTCACCTTCACTCTGCACACGACCCTTTAAAACAAAACAAAATTTAGGATTAAAACTTTGTAAGATGATAAAATTGAGGGGCTTTGATTTTTTTTATTTGTTTACTTCAAATAGACAAGCTTTCCTGAACTTCCTGCATAGCACTGCTGTCAATCATTGTTCTAATTTATAAAGATGTATCTGGTGTCAATCATTGTTCTAATTTATCAAGTTGTATCTGGCCCCAAGACCATAAACTCAGAATAGACTTAATTCTAAATATATATTCTAACTAAGTTTTGAAATTATCTTCATTAACAAATAATTTCTTTTTATTGCATTCTATCTTTTTTATCTATAAACTAGCAATAAATCTTATGCTATAAGTAATCAGATTCTAAGTTCATAGTTTTGAGGCCTGCTATAAGTAATCAAATTCTCGGTTCCTAGTCTTGACGCCTGCTATGAGTAATCAAATTCTCGGTTCCTAGTCTTGAGGTCTGCTATGAGTAATCAAATTCTCGGTTCCTAGTCTTGATGTCTGCTCTGAGTAATCAAATTCTCGGTTCATAGTCTTGATAAGTAATCAAATTCTCGGTTCATAGTCTTGAGGCCTGCTATGAGTAATCAAATTCTCGGTTCATAGTCTTAAGGTCTGCTATAAGTAATCAAATTCTCGGTTCATAATCTTGAGGCCTGCTATGAGTAATCAAATTCTCGGTTCCTAGTCTTGACGCCTGCTATGAGTAATCAAATTCTCGGTTCCTAGTTTTGAGGCCTGCTATAAGTAATCAAATTCTCGGTTCCTAGTCTTGACACCTGCTATGAGTAATCAAATTCTCGGTTCCTAGTCTTGAGGCCTGCTATGAGTAATCAAATTCTCGGTTCCTAGTCTTGACGCCTGCTATGAGTAATCAAATTCTCGGTTCCTAGTCTTGAGGCCTGAATTCTTACAGTGACTTGGTATCCAGATATCACCATGGACTCCACCACGTTGATGTTGTCATTCTTCACGGTGAACTTGACCTGGCTCTGTAATAGAACATTCACATGTAATCACTAATTAAATCACAGGTGTTTGTAGTAAAGGTACTGCAAAGTAAAACACAACATTAGCCATAGAAACCATTACAGGACAAGGTTCACATATCGTCTTATTCTGGCCCCGTGGATTTTCAAAATAAGCAAAGTTGACAATTTCCACTTTTAAACATAGAGAATATATGGAAAGTGCACCATGATTACAGATCTATGATTTTGACATAATTTTCAGACTAGTTTGTACACCATGTCATAACAGAGTACGTGTTGATGTAGCCATTTTGTCAAAATTTAGCTCAAACTAGCCTAAATTTTGGGAAGTTTTTCAAACTTGTGTTTAGACTACAACCAGTAAAATTACTACTTAAATTCATTGATAAAACTGTTAGCGATATTTAAAAATATGTCATTATCTATTTTTTGCATTGAGGGATGTACTCATATCTACAATTCTTTGTAATACATGTCAAAATGTAGTATTTTCCAATAAATATCAATACCTTAAAATATTCACATTTCCTGTTCTTTCATTAACGAACCTCCCATTGGAGAAATGCTTTATAGCTAATTAAAGTATGAAATCTTCACTTTATATCTATGCTTAGAATTAGACACAAACAGGGACTTGTTAAAAATGGAAATGCATAAATTGAACCAACCTCTTTGCCTTTTTACTCTTTGTTTGTAAAAATAGATGGCTTATAATAAATATCTTGTTCTCCCAGACTAGAAAGCAACCATGATAAAATCCTTCAGAGGTGTTGAAATTTACACCCACCCCCCCTGACTGAGCCTTCACTAGTAACATCTTTTACCTTTGAAAATTTGTAACCAGCAGAGGTGGCTTGCACTGTGTAGTCCTCCGGCATCACCTTGGAAAATGAGTAGGCACCCCCATCACTGGTGGTGGTGGTCTGAATGACAGAGGTGGTGCCCGTCTTTATCAAGGTCACAGTGACCCCTGCTGGACCATCAGACTGGCCCTTACTGATCACCTGCAGCAAAACACATGTAATTGATTATAATTTGTAGGAGACAAGTTTACATTCAATGATTTCTATTCATATTGGAAAGGAGAAAATTTATGGCTGGACCAGAAGTCAAACTTGGGACCCCTGCATTACTGGTCAGACACTCTAACCACTGACCTACCCAGACTGATACCCATGGTCCATATAGCCCAATCCACTACAATATGACATAATGGTCCATATAGCCCAATCCATTAAAATATAACACAATACAGCAGGCTATTTGAAAGGTGAATTGTTTTTGTTTTCTTGAGTAGACTATCCATATCTGATTATTCAAGAAAAGGTAAAGCTTACTTCACTTATTATGAAATGTGAAATATACTGACCAGTTCTATACTTGAGATTTAATCAAATTCGACAGACGCCTTGCTGGTCACTGACTGCTGTCAGACTTTGGCTTTAACACAGCGGCAGGAAAACTTACCCCAATTGTAAAAGTATCCAGTATTTTTAATTCCAATACTGACCACTGCCTTAACTCAAAGTACTTGTATATAGATGTAAATTGAACTTACTAATTCATTTTCGCTTCATTTCATAATGATGCAGTATGCTTCACGAATAATAAATCTGCAACTAACTTGGTTCAGATTTGCATAGGTTAATTACCTCAAGATCGAAATAAAAATTACATTTCCAAATAGGATGAAAAAAAATCAATCCCTGAATATCAAATTTTCAAGAGTGGACTGTAGTGTACATAAATGAAAAGGAAAAGTACACATATACAAGGAAAAGGTACATAAAAGTAAAGAAAATGTCCATAAATGTATAAAGAAAAAAAGAGTACACTTAGACGTAAAGAACAAGATGTGTTTGTGAAACAATGACACCAAAGTAATCCTGGTACCACACAAATTGTCTTGTCACAAGAAATACACATGTGAAATGTGAAAGTCCCATCACTAAGCATTCAAAAGTTAAGGACAAGTTTAGGGTTTTCAAAAGTAGATCAATCTCCAAGGTGAAAGTCATGAGGTAAAAATTATTGGTACTAAAAGAAAAGTCTTACCACAATGATAAGAAAGCCCTATCACCATTCATTCAAAAGTTATGGTTAAGGTTACAGATTTGGGGGACAAACAGACAGACCAAAAACTATAGATACTCCAGAATCTTCAATTACGGGGGCATAACAAATTGGTATACAATCATTTTTTGTAAATCTGAATATCACTGAATGTTTAATTTTAAAGACAGCTGCAATATGACTTTTGGTTGCCAAAAATATCTTTTTAAATTATTTTTTTGATTCTTATGATATGACCATCTACATGTGTACAGTATGACTTGATTTACGGTGGACATTTAAACATGAAATTCATCCTTAATCATGGCTAAAAATAAAGGTATCGTTTAATGGTGTTTTTAATTTCATGTACCTTCAGAGCTTATATGAATCTTAATATGAATCTTAGGCTTTAGGTAATTGCAGATCTATAACTCTCTTAGAAAATATTGGAACAAACCATTCTGGCCTGTCTCAATATTTCCCCAGAGATCAACGGATCTAAGTTGTAGGCATGGGATATATAAACATAATTATTATTCAATTGCAAACCCTTTTATTAGAATGGTCAATTCTTATGCAAAGTAATTTTTTGTTGTATCCAGTCTTAGTGTTTTGAGCAGAGTTATTTCTCTTTGCTGTATGTCTCTATAAGATTGGGAAATTTAAATGCCCACGAAATGCATGTCAGAACTTGCTTATAAAACAATTTACAGATTTAGACAACAGTGTGGGTGTACTCAACAGAACACAGAAAATGGCAGAGGATTCTTTCAGCTTCAGGGAGAACATCCACGTCGTTTCCTCATTCCGATTGCCAGGATCTGATGAACATTCAGGGAAGGAACCAAGGTTTGCCGTGCTAAGTATATGTGTGAATAACAACAAACACAGAGCCTACATCAAAACCGTAATGTCTATTTATACCACTGACACTGACGATATCGGGAACCAGGCTAATTGCCTGGTGGGTGATGATCAGTCTATGTTTTGTGCCATCAATAAGTCTGGGAATCTTTTACTTGCCAATGGAACTTTTAACAAAGGGACGTGGAAAGACACGTCAGTTCAAATTTTGCAAACAGCTCCCTCTGGTAGCCAACCTGAGCAGTATGCAGACCTATCAGAAGTCTGTCAGAATGTGCTTGGTTTAACAGTTACTAAAGAAGATGAAGTCTTCATATGTGTGGCAAATGACATAAATTCTGGAAAAGTAGTAAAAATCTCCCCTCAAAGACAGATTCTGGGACAATTCTCTATCAGCAAATTGCCACCTATCATAATAACTGGAAATGGCAAAGGGGAATTCTGCATCAAAACAAAGGACAACAAGCATTATATCATAATCAATTCTGAAGGAAATGTTGTCAGAGAGTTTAATTTGAGCGATTCTTTCAGTCGATTTCTAGGAGTTGCGTATGACAATTATGACAGACTCATTCTTTGTACCAGTAATAAAGATGGATCACAAAGCCTGATCAATGTCCTGGACAGCCATGATGCAACATGTCTAAAAAGCTTTCAGATAAAGTGTTCTAACCACAATTCAATATCTGCAGTCACTGTAGATCTTCAAGACAGAATATGGATTGGAACTCTTCAAGGGGAGATCACTGTGTTGGAATACTTGGAAAGACATAGTGCTTTGTGATCATGCTTTTATTTACAACATTTGAAAAATCAACATTTACTTTATCACTTTAAAAAAACCCAGAATTTCTATAGATTTAAGACAATTAATCCAAAATTGTTTATAAGTTATATAATGTTTCAATTTAAGTGTGTCATGCCAAAACTGGAGTCAGAATTTCAACACATAGTGCACGAGCTGAAGTCAAAATGTAACATATATTATTATGCTGACAGACTGCCAACATTTTTTTCAAAATATTAGGGTTTGGTATTTATATTTCTGTGAAGTTAAGGGTGATGATTCTGAATGTGTTTTCAGTGCTGACCAATGCAATTTTTAAAATCACAATATCAATTAGTTTGTTATTTTATTTGAACATATCAAAAATGATTAAAACTCTTCATTTGTGTGTCAATTAAATATTTGGACAAGTTTTCTTTATAACAGTTATTTTGGTTAGTGGTAAGCTTGAGTAAATATATATACAATTTATCTATAATCAGTATAGTGGTTCCTCAGTCTAAAGGTTAGCGCTTTCACCTGGCAAGCGTGTGATCCCGGGATAGAGCCCACACTTCACCAACGTTTTATCTTAATTTACCAAGCTGTTTCAGTTTCATCTGAATGAAAAATTTGAACAAGACAAAAAATAAAAACACACAGAGGAAATAGTGATAATGCATGTTTATAGATAATTGTGCACTATGTGAAAATGGTATGGTATTGGATATATTGGAAGAAACTCACAGGAAACTTAATGATATTGCATAGTATCATGCTTTGAAAACAATAAGCATACAATGTATCATAAACATTTATAATTAATGTCATAACAGAACAGATACATTTCAAATCTCCAGAAAAGTCAATTCTATGGGAAAAACATAACAGGTGTAGAGATTCAGTCACTTGATCTTGAAGCCATGATTGATTAATTTGTTGATCAACAGTACATTTCTACCATTGATCTGTCAGTTTAGTATATCAATATTTCACATAGTGATGAAGTTCCTTTATGGCACTCAGACCAAAAATAGGTCATAGTGAACTTTTTCTAGTTTGCTAATTTACTCTAAATTTTTACAGAATACAACATTATTTGGGCACACGTTCTAAAATATTAGAAAGCGCTCTCTCCCCAAATGGTGTGCAAAACTACACATTTAACATCAAGTATATACCGTAGTCTAGAGTTACCTTTCCTGAAACAGTGAATCCTGTGAATCTGAAGTTGATGTCTTCCCCAAGGCTACATTTATCTGTTTCCCCATCTACTTTCAGACTGTAATTTTCTGGCTCTGTTAAAATAATCAGAGGTATTTGATAAAGTTTTACATTACATGTACTAAGATTAAAATGAAAATAGAACTGAAAAGAAAACTGGTATATTGCTAAACAAGTATTTGCAAACTAGGCAAAATAGAAACAATGCATAGAAATTATTAGTTTTTCTCACATGAACCAAAACTGTGACTTTTTGTTCACTATTTCATTTTTTTAAGTTACAACAAATCATAAGTGATACATGAATGTAGGCTTTAGTTATTAATTTTCATGATGCCAATTTTACATTTTTTCTGAATTTTACACAGAAACAAATTACTATGATCCAGCATCGGGTTTAGAATTTAACTTTGGTCTTTAGCTATGTGGTCACATCTTACTGAAGATGAGAGAAACAGACAGGGTGGGATGGTTCAAGACGGCATGGGCCAAGACGAGATTGCAGAAGGAATTGAAGTATAAAAAATAACCATAACTAGAATGGTAAATTGCTTAAGGGTTACAAGGATCACAAATGACACGCTACATAGCAGCCGTCCAAAAGAAACAGCACAATGTCAAGACCGTCAAATCAAACTTTACCTAACCAATTTCTACCCATTACAATTACTGCCAACCAGACAACTGGAAGACAAGACAAATAAATATCAGCCCCAAAAGTATGAAATCAGCTCAAGGAGGCAGGCTTATGCCCTCTACATTCAGTGACATGGACCTACGCTAACAAATCGGATGACATGGTTACGCTTATTTTGGAACCATATTTTGTGGCAAAATGTTATCTTCAGTGATAAATCACAATGATGGAATGAGAGTATGCAGGTGACAAGATGAATGATATGCTGATATAAGGGTGCATGAAAGCAATAGGTTGGTGGAGGTAGTGTTATGGTTTGGGTGGGATACACATCATGGACAGAGAGAACTTAAAAGACAATCGAATGGAATCTGACAGGTGCAAGATACTGTCCATTCAGTACAACCATTCATTTCCATGAATCGCCTCATTTTTCAACAGGACAATGCTCCCTGTCAGGCAGACTGCCTGTAGGAAGTTATCAGAGCAACACAGACTTCCTCCCCTGGCCAGGGTAATCTTCAGACGTGTCCCCAATGGAGATTTTGGGAGACGAACTTGACAAATGGGCATGCAGACATCAAAATTCCTCAGCAATGACAGAACAGTTACATGTTTCTTTAAACGAGGAGTGAAATAACATTCCATAAACAATCATTCCAACAACCCAGAGACAACTACAAGAAAAAACAAACATCTTAAATTCATATGCCCAAAAGACCGGACTAAACATCAACATAGCAAAAACAAAAGTGATGGTGGTAAACCAGAAAATCACAGATCCAATTACCATCCAATTGTAAATGTAGAAGATTTTACATATCTTGGCAGTGTAATCAGCAATGACAATGGAGCAAAAAAAGACATACAATCAAGAATATCAAAAGCCCGTACAGCCTTTCACAGACTTCAGCCAATCCGGAAGTCACAAAACTTCAGCATAAACACCAAGCTGAAGTTGTTTAACAGCAACGTGAAATCAGTCCTCCTTTACGGCTCGGAATGCTGGAGAATAATACAGAGCGACATACAGAGGATAGAGGCATTCCATAACAGCTGCCTCAGAAAAATTCATCAAATATACTGGCCTAACAAAATAACAAACAAGAACTTGTTCAATATTAGCAAATGTAGTAGTATCTCAACACAGATAAAACAGTGGCGCTTTAGATGGCTAGGTCATGTTCTGAGAATGCCCAGTGAGAAGATTCCAAAAACTGCCTTGCACTGGACACCACCAGGGAAACGAAAGCCAGGTAGACCTCGAACCACCTGGAGGAGAACCATCCAAGCGAAACTTCAAGAGGAAGGTTACACCTGGGGGCAGGCTCAGCACTTGGCAAAGGAGAGGGACAAATGGAGGAAGCTTGTTGGTGCCTTATGTCCCACCGGGGATGAAGAGGATAAGTAAGTAAGTAACCAATCATTCAAGCTTTAAGTGCCTCCAAGATTACGAGCTGTGATAAATTAAATTGAGACCATACTTGCTCTTAGATGATCAATTGTATTTTACAGTATCCAATTTAAGATGCACAGTTCTCAAGGAAGGTGTGCATCAGTTCTTTTTTTGTCTAGCTTATTAAAAAGTGACAATTTCTTTTTTTGTCTAGCTTATTAAAAAGTGACAATTTCTTTTTTCTCCAACAAATAATACAGAGCAAATGCTGCATAAAGAAATTATTCTTTTAACAGAGTAACCTAATCACATGCTTTTACGATTTCATACAATTCTTATACGTCATCAAATAACAGTAAAAACAACATACCAAAGCTCCATCCTTTGGGTGGTTCTACTTTCAGAATGAAGTCAGCCTTCTCATAGAGAGGAATCAGATAGTATCCTGTGTTAGGGGCACAGTCTGTCTGGTACTTAATGCTACCATGGGTTGTGTAGAGTTTAACCTTCAAGTAATCATTAAACATATGGTGAAATTACCGGTATTATACAAACAGCTTATCAATTATCATGTTTTATGTATCACTTTCCCTGTTATGAGCTAAAACTTTATCTGCTTAAACTCCACATATACAGTCTTAGATCAATTTTCAAATTCTGTGTGGAATAAACTTTTGAGAATAAATGTAGGTATGTCACAATTTTTGTGCTTTGAAATTGGGCTCATCATGCCTATTAAACACTACAGGTTTAAGTTATGACAAATGCAAAATTCAACAGACAGCAATCACAGCACCATACTCGTCATCCTGGCAGCCATTGCAGCCAAGATCTTGTCAGATTAAGCTCAATAAAAAGTTTGCAATTAACGAATTAGAATCAAGTTGAAAGCAGGAAAATACATTTATTTGTAATTATTCATCTTATCATTAGAGCTTTGAGTAAAACTAAAATAATTTAATTGAAAATAACACGGACATAAGTTTACCAATTTCATTCAAGAATCTATAAAAAAAATCCAGCCGATGTGAATCACACCTGTAATTGTACCACAAAACAGACCTTTTGGAACTGTAGTTGTAAATATCAAAAGTTGTAAAATGTATGATTTTTTGGACTAAAAGTACATGTCTGAAATTTGACCAATCAGTTAACAGTTATAGCCCCCTTAGCAAAAAATATTTTCTCTCTCTTTCTCCCTCTCTCTCTATCTACATATAGGTATAGAAAGGTTGTTTTTGTTATACCTACAGGGCTCAAAATAACTGATGGCCTGAGACTAGTAAATTATGGATTTGGGCTGGTGCTTTGTAAAGAGCAAGTGTCCTTGGGGCTAGTTAATTTGAATAAATACCAAAATACTTCAACAATCAAAATAGTATGTTATTTATGGAAGTGTTTTATCATTATTATCCATCATAGAATTTGAATTTCGGCAGATCAGATTCGTTTTTACCAGCTATTAGCCTACGAGTTCAAACGAGTCAACCATATTGAAACATTAAATTTTCGGTGAAGATCCACAGCAAAAGTAGTAATATTGTCCAATCGTTTTGCACCTTTTGAACTTGAGTCATTCATTGCTGAACAACCACAATATGGTTGACTCGTTTGAACTCGGAGGCTAATAGCTGGTGAAAACGAATCTGATCTGCTGAAACAGACGATCAATATTCATTCAAATATTGTGAGGGTGACCACAAGTAGCTATATCTTAAACGGTAATTCCAAGTTGGACTGCAACGGATGACGGATGCATAAAATCCAACGTAGTGAAGGAAAATTGCATGGAGAAAATGGAGTAGGGCTAACGATGGCGACCTAATTCTCAGAAGTTGGACTTATTTTTTCAAAGTTCCTGTGAAGTCAGGTAAACGATTTTTGTATTATAAAACAGAACAATATTCTGGCTTTCAACTGGGAAAACTTTTTATGCATTATCACGATTAATATCGAAGTTTTGAGAGTTTAAAGCAAGCAACAGAGAATTAATGGCTGCTTTGTTAGCTCCTTTCCCACTATTATACTATATATACCAATTTGCTCATATGGTGTCAAAACCCTGTGGGCATAGCCGTACATCAGGCTATGCCTGTCCACTTCTCTAGAGAGAATACTGAAAATAACGCTGTAAGAAGCATTTTGCCTTACAAATATCTATTGTATCAAAAACAAAACACACTGGTCTGCCTGCGCATTCTCTCTAATCTACCAGGTCCAGTCCAAAGACTATTTCTACCTACGTAGCTACTTATAGCTACGTAGTTATTTAAACCTACTCCAGGTAGCTATTTTTACCTACTTTTTCCTTTACTTGCATTTCGTGGCCAAACGCAGGAACGACGCAATATGGTGTGTACCAAAATTTCTTGATTAACTTACACTGACGATGAATGCCACAAAAATATTGGACAAAAATGATTACTTTCTAACCTTTTAAATTTGCATAAATAACAGCATCCAGTTCCATTTCCTAAGAGCTGAGGATCAAAGCTACGTGTTATAAAGTGTGGAATGTCTTTCAAATCTGTATTAATTTTAAAGTTTACCTTCATGCATTTTTATATTAAAGGATTTTGGGGCGAATTTTCATGCATTTCCTCTGCATTCTCCACCCTCGTAAAGTATTCAAATTTACACTCTGAATTTTGTCGTGCACATGCACAACATGATGCATAAAACGACTGACGGTGACCTGTTTAAAAGATGCGCCTTAATTATTATTTATTTATATTTTCAAAAACAGGTAAAAGTAGGTAGAAGTAGCTACTTTAAGTAGGTTTAAATACCTACGTAGCGATTAATAGCTACGTAGGTAGAAATAGTCTTTGGACTGGACCTGTCACTACCGCTTGGCAATGAGGAAATTCGAATTACACCTTACTTACCTCTACCAAGGAAAAATTTATATCTACGTCGGATTTTACAAATCCACCGCAACCTAAAACTCCGTCTGATCTTACATGATTCAGTTTTTGAACAATAAGAATGAAGAGACATAAAATTTTGGAAGAAAACATGATCACGACTAACACCACGACACAGTTCGGATCGGATCGCGTTAATCGGAAACACATTCGCCAAATATAAATCACGAACTATACGGACCCAAATTCCGGAATAATTTAAATTGATGCTGGCTCCAGTGATCCGCCCTATGTGGTGTTACTATGCGATACCATCCATACTGTACCAAACTTTACTCATAGCTTTTGAATGGTGAGTTATAGGGCTCTCATATTTCAGTTATAGCAAGACCTTTTTCTGGTACCAAAAATTTTAACCTTGTGACATGGGAGTTTAACCTACTTTTGAGAAGTGTAATCTATTGAATATCTACTGAACTATTTCAAGTAGTGCTTTCATAATTTGCAGATAGTTCCCTATGGTAGGACCTTACAATTCATTCTTTGAACTTGTGTTCTTAATCATTGAATGTGACCCAACTTCAAAACGGGAGTTTGTGGAGTTGGCGACATGGATGAAAATGGGGAGAGGTTTGCTAACATATCTCTCAACAACCTAGTGATCGGAGACAGCGTCTCCGCACACAGGAAGATACACAAGGCAACTTGGGTTTCACCGAACGGTTGCACTGAAAACCAAAATAGACCATGTCTGCATCGCCAAGAAGTTCAGAAGTAATATGTACCTCAATAAGGACCTCAATCCAGTAGACATACCACCAGCAGAGGAAGACCTCCCCATAGACAGCAACATGCCAACCAGATAGGGAATCTGTACGACAATAAAGCAGTTGAAGAACGGCAGAGCAGCAGGCCCAGACAGTATTCCAGCAGAAGCATTAAAGGCGGACCTACACACCACCGTAGAGATGTTGTTCCCATTGTATGAAAATATCTGGAAGGAGGAACATATACCATCAGACTGGAAGGAGGGATACCTTATAAAGATACATGAGAAGGGTGACCTAGCAAATGTACCAACTACCGAGTATTACTCTCCTGTCCGTACCAGAGAAAGTGTTCAACAGGATCATCCTGAACAGGAATTAAGGACCAAGTAGATGCTCACCGAAGAGACCAGCAAGCAGACTCCCGTAAAGACAAATCCTGCACAGACCAGATGAAAACCGGAGTTCGTCAAGGGTGCTTGCTCTCCCCTTTTCTCTTCCTGCTCGCTATTGACTGGATTATGAAGATATCAACGGCCAAGACAACAACAGGAATCCAGTGGACACCTTTCAAGCAACTTGATGACCTCTGCTTCGCAGATGACTTGGCACTACTGTCCCATACCCGACAACAAACGCAGGAGAAGACCAAAAATGTAGCATCCGCTTCAGCGCAAGTAGGCCTAAACAACAAGGGGAAGACCAAGATATTTCTCAAAGTTAACACCATCAGCAGCGAACCAATCAAGTGGAAAATGAGATACTAGAAGATGTGGAGTCTTTCACATGTTTGGGAAGTGTCATCGACAAGTTGGACGGAACTTATGCTGATGTGAGAGCTAGAATAGGAAAAGCCAGAGTAGCATTCCTATAACTGAAGAACATGGAACTCCAAAGAGCTGACTCTTCAGACCAAGATCAGGCTGTTCAACTCAAACGTCAAGTAAGTTCTTTTCTACGGGGCTGAAACCTGGAGGACAACAGTCAAGAAGATCCAGACCTTTATAAATTCTTGTCTGAGAAGGATGCTCCAAATCCACAGGCTGAAAACCACCAGCAACAAAGACCTGTGGCAGAGAACCAACCAACTCCCTGCAGAAGACGAGACAGCGAACCAATCAAGTGGAAGATGAGATACTAGAAGAGGACGACCCTGGAGGTGGATTGGTCACACACTCCGTAAGCCAGCGTCAAACATCATTGGACAAGCACTGACCTGGAATCCCCAAGGAAAGAGAAACAGAGGCCGGCCGAGAAACACATGGCGCCGAGACCTCCATGCCAATACCAAGAAAATGGAATATACCTGGCGACAGATTGAACAGAAGGCCCAGGATAGAGACGCCTGGAAATATCTTGTCGGCGGCATATGCCCCAGGAGGGGTAGCAGGCATAAGTAAGTTACATGTAAAAATAACAGGAAATGAACTTTGTCAAAAAAGTATCCCCTCCCTAAATGCACATGTTGCGATTTTAATGAGCTCACAAAAAGTACATGTATATATATATAAAATATTTGTCAGTAGCATACAACATACAACCTGAAATAAGTCACCTGCCTGTATGATTCGTAGTACTGTGAGTGTCCGACTCGATATCAAATGTACTACTCAAAATTTGATAGGGATCATAGATATTTTTCTGTTTAAAAAATCAATAACTGCATAACTGGCAATATTGTGTCCAAGTGAAATCAAAAACTTCTTCAACAAACTTGCACGTGCATTTCATGCCATGGGAAATGCGTTTCTCATCAGTTTATGCTTTTGCTACCATTGCACGATTTTCACTCAGGCATCGGTGTCTGATTCTTTCTAAAAATTCAAACTCACTTGAGTGTTTACACTACGTTTATCAACACAATGCCCCCTCAACGTGTAAGGCGTCGCCTGACGACAGAACAACTGGGCAGATGTATTGGAATGCTTGACGCTGGCTATTCACAACGTGACGTTGCAAATGCACTAAACGTCAGCCAGAGCGTTGTAAACAGGGCCTGGCACCGACAACAAACTTTTTGTACAGCAGCACACCGACGTGGGGGTGGTCGTCAGAGGTCGACAACCCAACGCCAAGACCATTTTGTGGCTCTTCAGGCACGACGCCATCCCTTCTGGACAGCAACCAGCCTACGTAACGACCTCCTGAACGCCTCGGGGGTGAATGTGTCCACTCAGACGATACGGAATCGGCTTCACAATGCAGGTCTCAACTCGAGAAGGGCATGTGTTCGAGTCCCTCTGACTGTTCGACACCGGCGGGAGCGATTGGACTGGGCTGAAGATCATGTCACTTGGACACAGAACGATTGGGTTCAAGTTCTGTTTACCGATGAGTCCAGGTATTGTTTGGACTTTACAGACAGGAGGCACCGAGTGTGGCGACGACAACGTGAACGTTTCCATGATGCCAACATCAGTGAACATGACCGTTATGGTGGTGGTTCCATCATGGTCTGGGGTGGAATCAGCAGGGATGGAAGAACATATCTTCATGTCCTGGAGAGACGAACAATGACGGGGTGCGGTACCGGGATGAGATCCTCGATGTTTACGTCAGACCCTACGCTGGTGCTGTTGGCCCTGAGTTCATCCTGATGGATGATAACGCCCGTCCTCATCGCGCCAGGGTGGTGAAGTACCTTCAGCAGGAGACAATTGTCCGTATGGACTGGCCAGCACGCACGCCGGACTTGAACCCGACTGAGCATGTATGGAACATGCTGCAGGTTGCCCTTTCACGCCGTAGAGCACAACCCACGACTTTGGCAGAGCTCGGAAACGCCCTCGTGGAAGAGTGGAACAACCTTCCCATTGGAAACATCCGGGTGCTTATTGACAGTGTACAATTTCTAAGACGTCCTAAGATTATGGAAGTCCATAATGTGCATTTTAGAACATATTCCAGTAGCTGTGTAAGTGTGTGTGTTGGGGGGGGGGGTGTTCAATGGTGATCACTCCCTTCAAATTAGTGGCACTGCTGTGGTACCCTCATATGGGAAAACTGGAACGCAGCCTGCTTATACAATAGCCGTTTCATAGATGACATTGAAATGAAGTGGACCAACAGCCGGGACGGTCTCAATAATGACGCGACCTTTGCCACTCTATCAAATTCACGGTGGAAATATCTAATTCCACGAACGCGTTCTTGGATACTGCAGCCATGATAACAATAGATGACCAGATAGAGTTCAGTCTCTACACTAAGCCCATATTCTCATTTATACTTGATGCTATAAGTTGTCATCCGCCGTATACTTTGAGAGGTTTAGTCTAACGAATCCGCCACATCTGTTCTAGACTCACATTTACCAAGAGCAGTCAACTCCTGAAGACCCGTCTGAGCAACATAGGCTATAAAACCATGAAAACGTAAATTGTGCAATTAGCAATTGATAAGATAGCCGGACAAGACAGACAATCCCTCTTACAATATAGAGAAAAATAGAGGAACGACAGGTGTTGTATAGCAGCCTATTCCCCTAGCCATCCCCCCCCGGAAAAATTGCTATATATATAGTAAAAAAAAACCCACCCGCCCCCGGAAAATGGCTATATAGATCCCCCCACGGAAATGCGGCTATATAGTAGGATTTTTCACCATTTATAGCCAGAGGACACCCCCCCCCCCCGGAAAACCTACTACATGTATACAGTAGATTCCTCATCCTCTTTTCATTCAAGTTACGTTTATGACAGACCATTTCCGTACATATTCTTTCCATTCTGAAATTTCTGGATATTCATTTCTTTTATAGTTAATTTCCGAATTCCCTTGGTATTGGATTTTTGGAAATATTTATTATTCAACAAACATCATTTCATTTAGTGGAATGCCATTTAAACCAATCATATACATGTACTTAGAATTCAGAACGTTTCGTGCTTGTAAAACAGCACCTATTTAGGCAACTCAGAATTTGTTAGTTAAATAGAAAAGTATTTATCCCATGGCGAATCAAAATTGTCTGTCTCAATTGCAATTTGATTAACATAAAAACTTTTCATACAGATAGTGGAGTAAAACTTAAACTCTACAACTCTGTTGATTGCCTACCTCTGATTCCAAATTGCTAATCAACTCGCTCTCTCGATTCTTTTAAACACCTCATTAGGAGAAAGTTGGATTTTTCAATTAGATTAGAATTAGAGGTTTTTGAGAGGAAACTTTTCCCCCAACTGTTCTCGAATCATTGGTGGATTAATAGATGTGAGCAAATTATCGATATGATTCGCAAATTCCAGGCAGTGCAACTCTCACCTGTACATATTCGTTTACAAATTCTTTCCATAGGTGAATTAATATTTTGAATCTGACAAATGGACAACGTCATTATATTTTATTCCCATACGAAGAATATTCTGGAAAAGTTTCAATTTTTAGTATGCACTCCTAAAACTTTTTTAGCTCACCTGAGCTGAAAGCTCAAGTGAGCTTTTCTGACCACCTATTGTCCGTCTGTAACCTTTCCACATTTTCGACTTCTTCTCCAGAACCACTGAGCAAATTTCAACAAATCTTGGCATAAAGCAACCTTGGGAAAAGGGGATTCACGTTTGTTCAAATGAAGGGTCGCGTCCTTCTACAAGGGGAGATAATAGCGAAATAGTGGAAATGCATTGACGACTTTTAAAAATCTCCAAAATCACGTAGTCAATTTCAACCAAACTTAACACAAAGCATTCTTAGATTAAAAAACTATAGAGATCAATGGAAAACGGAAACTATTATAAATTGTCATTTAGCAAATTTGTACCAAAATTTTTGTTGTTTCAGGGGGTGGGGGGAGGCATATGTTTACAGACCAAAACACAGCGAAAATGTTCACTCTGCGGTCAATTACAATTGAAGTTAAAGTGTGAGAAATGAGGATTAACCATTTTTTACTCAATAATATAAAGCAATATGATAAATTAAATGGTTGTTTATTGATATTAACACCATCTTAAAAATATGACGTTTTAAAACCCGGTTTAAAGGAGCATATTTTTCTATCCCCTAATCAAAAGGAGTTGAAATTAAGAACAATTGATTAATTAACACTGGTATTAAAGTTAATAATCTATTGCTAATATCATTCGCAAAATTACAAAGCTTTTTAAAATATACGAGTTGAAAATGTAGCTGGGAATCCAGAGTTAGCGTGCGTAGTTTTTTCTTTAAGGGGATATAGTAATTATACATAATGACTATTTAGTTGTTACCTTTGAATTGCTTTTCTGAATCAAAGTGCTAGTATAATGATAATTTTGCTCAAGTTTATTTATTGCTAGGAACTGCTGCTCGGGTGAGCGATGTGATCCACGGGCCTCTTGTTACTTTTAAGTTTCATATACACATATTCAAAAACTGTGACAAAATCATTCCAGTTTTAAAACTGCAGTCCTGCACGTGCATTCACGTGCACTTCTCTCTGGTTTGTGGATTTTATTTTGGTAATCTTCTTTTACAAAACTGAAAGCGCGACTATTCTTAAATGTTTTAAACTCGTTTCGAAACCTATATTGCTATTGGTCTGCGTCCCTCGTCGTCTGTCAACAGCATCTCAAAAACTAATGAGTCAGTCTTTACCAAATTTGATATTTAGCATCCGTAGGAAAAAGGGATAAGAAATTGTAAAGTTCATTACCCTCACCCCAAGGAACCTTAACGTTGGGGTAAAAACTGTAAAATTGATGCAATTCTTTTCTGTACTCCTAGGCATATAGCAGACTAACTGAATATATAGTAATGGTGAGCCAGAAAGCCTCTATCAAAATTGTAAATTTCATGACCCCCGGGGCAGGGGTTCCTGTCAATCATAACTACTCGGCTATATCTGTTGCCGAAAATTTCTTAATGGTTACCGAAAAGGACGAGCGCGTGATCAGGAATGGGGTTCATGTGCTAGGGCGTGGCCATATTGGTCATATAGCGAAAATGCATCATTCCTTTAAAAATCTTCTTCTCTACTCCTAGGCAAATAGCAGACAAACTGAGTATACAGTAATGATGGGCAAGGAAGTCTCTACCAAAATTGTTAATTTCATGATCCCTGGGGCAGGAGCTGTAAAGTAATGCCTGGTTGCGGAGGGGGGTGGGGGGTGGTGGTGGTAAATTTCCAGACATGAATTATGAAGGACTGTTCCGAGATTCGGTGAAGCCGTCAGTCCAAATATTCAGCCAAGTCGAATCTCAGCCGAGATTACTTCTATACCTCAGAATGTTTCTGGTAATGAATTGCTCGACCCCGCCAATTTGAGTACATGTATATGCTTACAAAGTGAATTAAATTTCGCGGAGAGAATGAACTTGTTATGTAGAACACTCGTAGACTTTACAGCACCGTGCGCACTCCAGCGGATCCGCCGTCCAGTGGAGTTTGGATTGCTAATTCACTACCTCGGGTAAGCTCTCCTGATCGAAGTTTGTCCGTAATTTTTTTTTTACATTGTTGACTTCTTAAGCATTGAATTTGTTTCATTTGCTTTTAAAATAGTAAGAATGAAACCAAAGTATATATCTTTATTGTGATTTGATACATTGCATAATTCTCAAGATTTTGAAGAAGACAACAAAAAAACAAAAACAAAAAAATAAATAAAAATCAAAGTCTCTGAAATATAGGAAAATGAAGCATTTTCATAAAAATGATCAGCAAAAAATTATAAAGAAATCCATTCTTTAAATGTGATAGATGTCATCAAGTCTTCGATTTAAAGATTTGTAAATCTTCTTCCGTAAGATAGCTTTCCAGACATTTCAGACTAAACGTCCAAAGTTCTTCTTGGTGTTCAACGTTTCTGAAAAAAAAAATCACTTTCTAAATTTATTTTAAAAAACGCCACCAATGCAACTTGAATGAAAATGTATAACTTTTTTGTGATTATAAGGAATTTCAGGTTTATATCACAAGTTCGCAAAAATCCTATTTAATAATGCATAACATCATAATCATTATGTTACACCATAAACATACGAATACCTGACCCTGAAACGATTTTGTGGTGATATACAATTACCTACCTCGCTTCAGAGGAGGGGTTGTCAGGGGCGCACTTGTCGAAATATAAATCTCTCGTACCAGCGTGTTTAGGGTTGATGGCGGTGTCGATACTGGTTATGGCGCCTTGGTATGGAGTGATAGACACACCTGGATTATATAGAAAGCTTTATATTTCCTATGTTTCTAGAATGACGCATTCTAACTGGCTAATCAACTGACGCATTCTAACTGGCTAATCAACTGACGCATTCTAACTGCTTAATCAACTGACGCATTCTAACTGGCTAATCAACTGACGCATTCTAACTGGCTAATCAACTGACGAATTCTAACTGCCTAATCAACTGACGCATTCTAAGTGCCTAATCAACTGACGCGTTCTAACTGGCTAATCAACTGACGCATTCTAACTGGCTAATCAACTGACGCATTCTAACTGGCTAATCCACTGACGCACTCTAACTGGCTAATCACCTGACGCGTTCTAACTGGCTAATCAACTGACGCATTCTAACTGGCTAATCAACTGACGTGTTCTAACTGGCTAATCAACTGACGCATTCTAACTGGCTAATCAACTGACGCATTCTAACTGGCTAATCAACTGACGCGTTCTAACTGGCTAATCAACTGACGCATTCTAACTGGCTAATCAACTGACGCGTTCTAACTGGCTAATCAAGTGACGCATTCTAACTGGCTAATCAACTGACGCGTTCTAACTGGCTAATCAACTGACACGTTCTAACTGGGTAATCAAGTGATGCATTCTAATTGGTTAATCAACTGACACATTCTAACTGGCTAATCAACTGACGCATTCTAACTGGCTAATCAACTGACGCGTTCTAACTGGCTAATCTACTGACGCATTCTAACTGCCTAATCCACTGACGCATTCTAACTACCTAATCAACTGACGCATTCTAACTGGCTAATTAAGTGATGCATTCTAACTGGCTAATCCACTGACACATTCTAACTGCCTAATCAAGTGACGCATTCTAACTGGCTAATCCACTGACGCGTTCTAACTGCCTAATCAACTGACGCATTCTAACTGGCTAATCAACTGACGCATTCTAACTGGCTAATCAACTGACGAATTCTAACTGGCTAATCAACTGACGCATTCTAACTGCCTAATCAAGTGACGCGTTCTAACTGGCTAATCAACTGACGCATTCTAACTGGCTATTCAAGTGACAAATTCTAACTGGCTAATCAACTGACACGTTCTAACCGGCTAATCCACTGACGCATTCTAACTGCCTAATCAACTGACGCATTCTAACTACCTAATCAACTGACGCGTTCTAACTGGCTAATCAAGTGATGCATTCTAACTGGCTAATCAACTGATGCATTATAACTGGCTATTCAAGTGACACATTCTAACTGCCTAATCAACTGACGCATTCTAACTGGCTAATCAACTGACGCATTCTAACTGGCTAATCCACTGATACATTCTAACTGGCTAATCAAGTGACGCATTCTAACTGGATAATCAAGTGACGCATTCTAACTGCCTAATCAAGTGACACATTCTAACTGGCTAATCAACTGACGCGTTCTAACTGGCTAATCAACTGACGCGTTCTAACTGGCTAATCAACTGACGCGTTCTAACTGGCTAATCAACTGACGCGTTCTAACTGGCTAATCAACTGACACATTCTAACTGGCTAATCAACTAATGTATTTTAACTGGCTAATCAACTGACGTATTCTAACTGGCTAATCAACTGACGCGTTCTAACTGGCTAATCAACTGACGCATTCTAACTGCCTAATCAAGTGACTCATTCTAACTGACTAATCAGCTGGCACGTTCTAACTGGCTAACAAGTTGGTTCACTGGCTGAAGCCGCAAATACGCGGCACAATGGCTTTTCCCCCCTAACACAAAGGTATGATTTGTTCCCTACGTACACAAGAAATGAATTCGTTCTGTTGAGTTACATAGGAAATAATGTACTTATGTTGGTCCGATCAGGGTGGAATGGGGATTTAACACAGCCGTATCTCACATCAGGATGCATTAAAACAGACAGTGGCTAATCCCGTACTTCCCTGATCACACCCAGAAAACTATTAAAACATCAAATCCATACTACGACATCAAAAAGACTCATTATCAAGATTTTCGCAATTGATCTTATATCATTCTCTTTTCTAAATGTCACCAATTACAATGATACAAATCTTTTGGACGAGAGATTATATTTTATTTTTAAAAAGAAATAAAGATGTTGATTCTTTCGTGACAGAACTTCGATATGCCGGAATGACGCGAATGCCTCCGTCCACAACTGTATCAAAGTTCAGGCCACGAATTATCAAATTAAAGGGAACAAAACAACTAAAGCAGCACGCACGTCTGACAGTTACCCTATGCATTTGACAATGATAAATTATAGCCCATACTTATTGCTACTTTACCATGTTTTATCATCCAGATCAGACAACAATCATCTGAACAATAGCATTATGCAATAATTTCACTGCCACTTTTTCTATTTTTAGTAATAACGGTGAAATAGGATAATACCATACTGAATCATAAATTGTATATAGACTTTGTGCTACATGTGTATTCTGACTATGTAACAGCAACCACAATGTTCATCACAATATATTCATTTATCCAATATTTTTTTGCTTTTGAGACCTGTATCTCTACAAATTGTATTCTTAGCCATTTCTCCATGAATGCTTCATACCGGCATACTTTTCATGCGGCGCTAACGCAAAACTTATAAAACAAGAGAAGCATGCGCAACAACATCGTCGGAAACCCTATGTCGGTCGGTCGCACCGACTGTGGATTTCCGACGATGATGCAGCAACGATAGTGTGAATATTATTGAGATTTGAGATGGAGTGTGTGGGTGGGTGGGTGTACGCTAGTGTAAATGTAAGTAATATGCAAAATACATGTGTATAACATCCAGACCACAGGGAAACATTACCTAGCAATTTTGCAAATTTATATTTCCAAGTCCATAAAAAGTCGTCAGTAAAAGATTGCGTGAACCCGGAGTCCACAACTCCCGGATGTAACGAGTTGACGGTGACATTCGATTGGTCGATTCGTCTATTTAAGCTGTACATCTGCATCACCTGTAAAGCAGGAAGTTTCTTGTTTATTATTTGTTCACCCTGAAATCCAGGAAAATTAAAGTCACTGGTTAGTTAGCTGTTATGATCGTGAATGTCATAAGTTACAGAGAAAAAATATCAAGTGCATTTATGTTAAATTGTCTTGACGTGTAAATTAGATCGTTATAATTACAACAATGGATAATGACATACCCTATACACTAGATAACAACTTCATTCTTTCAGACCACGATGCAAAGACATACCATGTATAACATTATTTTCTCACCAGAGGGCGCATTACGCAAGTGAATTCATTTACACTCTTGTACAAAATTTAATAATGAATTCAATAAATTCCATGAAGTTTTTTTTTGACAAGAAAAAAAAAGCAATCGATAGAAATTGCAGTTGCTTTATTAAAGTAAGTGAATTCCTCTTATCATTTCTCTAAACTTTGGAGTATATCATACTCGTATTTCATCCTTTTTGGACGAATGTGTATTAGTGAGAAATGGGTAATAATTCTCGGTACTCCTTGCTTGTCGTAAAATACGACTATATGGGGCGGTCCTTAGGATGAGACCGCAAAAAAAAAAAAAAAAACCCAAAAACTAAACAAACAAAAAACCGAGGTCCCGTGTCACAGCAGGTGTGGTACGATAAAGATCCCTCCCTGTTCAAAGGCCATAAGCGCCGAGCATAGGCCAAAATTTTGCAGCCCTTCACCGGCAATGGTGACGTCTCCATATGAGTGAAAGATTCTCGAGAGGAACGTTAAATAATATACAATCAATCAAGATGCATTGAATATTCTGTTGGGCAAGTGCCCTGGGGTCATCCCAAACGGTGAAACCCTATTTCATAATTGTTGAAATATATTTGAATCAATTGAGGTCCTGACTCCTAAACTGCACATATCAAGATGCACTGAGTATTATAACTATAATGGGCAGGTGCCATGGGAGTATCCCAACCCCTATCAAATGGTTGCAATTCCAACATATTCTTATTATACAAGACATAATGTACTGAGTACCAGGTTTTTGTTCATCGTTTTCCACCCTATTTGCCCCTCAAGGTGAAAAACTTATTGCACATCTAAAGGATACCACCAATCACTTCCCAAAAGATGATTTGGCTACTGCATAAAATGTAAGATAAGTTTTGGGAACCAAGGGTGTTTCCCCCCCCCCACCCCACCCCAATTGGCCCTCAGGGTGAAAATGAAAATTCTGAAACCTTAATGCACATCTATAGAGCAATTACCTTCTAAAAGATGACATGATTACTTTCTGTACATCTACAGGACACTACCAATCATCTTCTTAAAGATAATTTGGCTACTGCTTAAATTATAAGAGGCGTTCTAGGAACAAAGATTTTTTTCTTTAGAAAAAAACCCGTCGGTTTTGACCTCCATTTGGACCCCAGGGTGAAATTGAAAATTTCGAAACCATATTGCACATCTAAAGGACACCACCAATTATCTCCAAAAGATGATGCACATTTAAAGGACACCATCAATTATCTTCAAAAGATGCTTTGGCTAATGCGTAAAGAACTTCTGGGAATAGAGCTTTTTTTTTTCTAACGACCCCCTCCCCATTGGTTTACCCACATTGGCCCCTGGGATGAAAATAACAAATCTAAAAATGTTTGCACACCTACAGGTTTCTAACAGATGATTTGGCTACTGCGTAAATTATGAGTGGAGCTCTAGGAACCAGGTTTTTTGTAGTAAAACGTCGTTTTTTAAACCTCCCCATAATGAAAAGGAAAACTCCAAAAGCTTACTGCATATCTACAGGACACCACCAACAATCTTCCAAAAGATGATTTGGTTACTGTGTAAAATGTACGAGGAGTTTGAGAAGAAAGTGTGACAGACAGACGGACCAGGGTATACACTATAACAACAATACACAGGAGAAAGTGGGGATATAAAAATATATTCATTAGAGGTACGTACGTAAGAAAATTGTATACGTACATGTATAATTTAACCACAAGAGCTAACTCTTTCAATGATAACTTTAAAAGAATAATTCATTGTATTATTTTACATTGTAACAGAGAGAGAGAGAGAGAGAGAGAGAGAGAGAGAGATGGTTACATAAATAAGTTTGTCCAACCTTCCCAGACCTCATCAAAGTATTCCCTTTTGTTATCTTCATAAATATTTGTTTATAAATACCATGCATAGATTTTATGGAGGATATCAACCCATTCAGAATTTCGAAAATTGTGTCCACAAAGTCAAGCGTAACGGAAGGAAGCACGGACGGACATACGGACACCGGTATTTCTATGCCCCCTTCCGCGCTGCGGCGGCGTACAAAAAAAAAGAGATAGGGATTGGGTTGATCCCGGGGCAATTGACCATTAAAATACTCATTGCATCTTGATATGTGCAGCAGGGTAATATATGGTTTAGGGGTCATCACATCAATGGATTTAAATATATTTTTAAAAAATTATGAAATAGGGTTTGGGATGACCCTAGGGCACTTCCCCAACAGAATATTCAATGAATGTTGACTTATGCTATAAGAATATATATGGCATAGTGTATATTTAAAGGCAACCACTTGTGTGAGCGTATTGCTGTCTTATGATAGTATTTAGTTAATAATTGCAACCTTTTTACACTGTACATAAAACAGCTTCTGAGAATAAAATCAATACTATATTGATACAGCAGTTTACAATATTACGTGCATTGCATATGTAGTATAGAAGCTGTGGATATACAAAACATACTTTGAGGACAAACTAAATTACATCGTCGAAGACCCACTGTTGATTACGTTCGTTCCTCTCTCCATCACTCGTGGGTCCATTCAATCCTACTCGCTCGTTCTCGTTTACATTATACCATGGACTTTTATTACATTATAATTCCAATGTTATTTATTACAATTGTTTTGATTGGACAAAAATAAAGCTGAACAAGAGTTTACACATCAATAAATCCGAAAACGCGATGTATTCAAACACGCCTGAAAACAAATAACATAGTGCGGGGAAACTATTCAAATTTTTGCAATTGTCAATAAAGTGAATGAATTGGAATTATAAGAATCAAACATTCTTTTTGAAGAATTGATCGATGTGTAAACTCCGGACATTTTACTCACATTTTTATTCAGTTTGTGAGTAAAATGTCCAGAGTTTACACATCGATCAATTCTTCAAAAATAATGTTTAATCCTATAATATAATGTAAACGAGAACGAGCGAGTAGGAATGAATGGACCCACAGGTGATAGAGATAGGAACGAAGTGTTTTTGACGATATCTAATCTCTAAGTATTATAATTTTCTAATATTACATAGCGCATTCCATTCTGATATATAAAGAAATTCATCTGCGATTCCTTCCTTAAATTAAAGAGAAGTACAAATTCTTTCACCCTGTGAAACACTATACAGTCAATTGTTAGCCATTTTACCACTCGGAATGTCATTATAGATTTCACGTAAGCTCGGAATTGTCAAACACAATTGTGCGCAATTTCATGATTTATTTGTTATATTCTTAGATTCTTTTAAGATATGAATTTCACTTACCTGATAAAGTTTTGATCTGTAGTAGTAATCGGCACGGTCAAAATTCCCCTCATTGTACTGTTTGGCCTGTATCTTGTCGAGGTTGAAGGACGTCCATTTATGGGCCACACTGGACACCAGGACGATGCGACAATCCGGACCACTCTTAAACAGGATGGGGAGGAGTTTCACCACAATCAAGAAATGTCCGAGGTAATTGACCTACCAAGTATATCAAGTTTAGAATGTTAAGTAAAGCTCAAACGTTCATTACAAAATATTTACTTGGGCAGGTTGCGAGTGGTTCTGTTGGAAGGGTGTCTGTACATGTCCCTCCTAGGTGGGTGGTGGTGCTGAGCTGGATTAATGGGGAGGGATTCAAGAAATAAAAATCGAAATTGACATAATATAAAATTTTGGATCCGACAATGCTGAAAGGTAACTGTAATTTTAAGGAGCTCTTGAAATCATATTATAGTTCGTTCTTTAGCAAAGGACTAAGACCCATGAGGATGATCTAGTTTGCCAATACAAACTATCATTGGGTCAAATGCTGTCTGACATGTTTCATAACGATTGTTAGGCCGTTCTGGGCACACTGAATTTGACTACGGATAACTCCGTTTACCTGATCAAGATATAGGACTCACGGCGGGTGCGATCGATCGGCATGGGATGCTTACTCCTCTGGTATATTCAGGGGTCCGTGTTTGCCCAACTCTCTATTTTGTATTGCTTATAGGAGTTATGAGATTGATCACTGTTCGTTATCTTCACCTTTCATTGTTTATTATATTCTACTAATTTTTAACTATATGACGGTGCATTGTACGTCAGTTCGATGAACTGATACACAGCTACAATGTATTCGGAACACATGGATAACACAGGCTGCTGAAGTCATTCTGAATAAGTCAGTTCTTACTTTCTGTAAGCTTTGAGATGACCACCTGACGTAATTCTGAACAAGTCAGTTCTTACTTTCTGTAAGCTTATGAGATGACCACTTGTGAGATACTAATATAGGTATGAAGCTGATCTACGGTGGAGAAATCACATAATTTGGAAAAATTATGGGTTCTTTCATTTATTTTTTCACTGAATAGAAGGGGGTATGCACATAAGATCTAAACACACTATCTAGATACTTCATTTTATCTTACGAAAAGATCTGATAAGTTCCAAATGAAATCATGAATATTCATTAATTATAACATGAAATTGCCATTACGAGTTAACTGGTCCCCGTACGGAAGCAAACGACAACAGTCACGGCAAGTGAGTATAACATTTAGGGCAGCAAGATTCCACCCCCACCCACCCCCAACGCAAGCTATTCGCCTCGGGAAATGCATTTTCCTTTAGCCTGGCTGTTCTTAAGAAGAAAAATCAAAATGATCCCTTCATATCATATCTATCCCTAATTATCTCTCCCTTCTAAGGGGGCATAGTCCATATATTTGCTCTACACTTAAGTGTACTTTATGCCAAGTTTGGTGACATTGGCTCAGAAAATCTGTAGAATGGAAAATAGAAAAGAAACAGACACACGGACACACGTTGATAAGGTGAAATTATAAATAGGTTTCCAAATTCAATCACATGTACATACTAAATAATTATAAACTCAAACCTACTTGAAACATCATTTCGTTTCCGTCTTCCGTATATGCTGAAAAATACAAGTTCAGAGGAAAAGGGCATGAAATTGCATACACAATTTTAGTTTGTATACCATCAACTTCCGGTAAATCTGAGGAGCGCTTTTGGTATCACCTACCTAAAGGGAGCATGCCCAGTCCGGCATTGCACAGAAGGACGTGGAGTGGTTTACCCGATGCCTTAAACTCCTCAATAAACTTCTGTGTAGATTTCAGTGAGGACAGGTCTAGCTCCATAAACTCTAATGACAGTTCCTCAGAAGTTAAACCCGTGGTCCCCTTCTGTTTCTCCTCCTCGAAGTCAGCTTTCATTTTAGTTATGGCCTGCACAACAATTCAAATTTGATAAAAATAAAAGCAACGGCAAACGGCCATCGCAATAAATAAGCTTACACACGTGGCATACATTCTATTTTTTTTTTTTTTTTTTAAATCTTCTTGATACATTAGAGTATAGATGCAAGATACATGAACAAAATGACAAATGTTGTGAGAGAGGAGGAGAAGGAAATTCAAAGACGTACATGGTCGTCCACTTCCTGCGAAGTGCATCAAAACGAATTTCTACAAGGAATTTCCGACGCTAATATATAAAGAAAATTGTGATCAGGTTTGAGTTTTAGAGAAAGACTGACGAACGGAAAAGATTTGATGCCCCATGCACGTCTTCGTGTAAGCAGAGGGGGAAAAAAAAAAGGACAAGTCAATTCTAAACCGTGTGGTTCATCGCGCTTCATACTTTGTCGTGTTGAGCCGAATATAGAGTCGTAAGTAAAGTGCTTTGCAAAGTTTATGAACTAGTTAAAATCGTGTCTGACAGACTGACGGATGGATGAAATGTACAGGCGTTGGTACTATAAAGAACCCTCACGGTCCTGACCGCTATGTGGTACTTCATCTATAACTGGTGTCGTCTTAATGGGAATGAACAATACTGGATGGGAGGTAAAACATACAAAACTTCCGCGAAAATGGAGAATAATAAATATACCAACATAAGATAAATACTGCAAGATGCAATCAAAATTATTAAACTTCATTAATATACAAGATACGTGCAACTTGATTAATTCCATATGCAGTATACTGACCGGTATGCTAACATACAAGAAAGATATGTTGACACGTAACTTATTAACTGAACCTTCCCCGCTAAAAAAAATGGTATTTTTTCATTTTTTTATCAATCATTTGTTGCAGGTGTATTTTTGTGGCGTAGCTCCCTCTGTTTGAAGCTGTTTAAAGGTCAATCTCCAGTAAAAATATAAATTCAAATTGCTATGGGGGAGAGTAAAGTTCCCGGAAGTTTATATAACCCAACATCGATTTTCATACACAAATTATTTTTTAAGAAAAACTATTTCATTGATTTTAATTAGAATGACATTTCTAGGTGACATTTAAAGAATGTGCACGTTTAAAAAACAATAGGAATGTATAAAGTGTCATTATTTAATACACCACTGTGTCCAAGATTTATCTTATAGAGATGCTTGGTCACCTGAGTTTCATGTTCGTGTGTTATGCTAATACTCAGAGCCAATAATTAAAGATTTTTCTGATTCTTACCCCCTGCTTTTATGATTTGACGTTGACCAATGCGCAGTCTCGTATTAATCTTGTGCAATATTTATGTCGTGCGACCGAGAAATTACAGTATGTCGTGCGCACGAGATAAGTCATGCGCACGACATACTTATTATCCAAAAAATAATATTGTATGTTCCAAGTATACAGGCGTACAAATCAGTGATATATATATATATATATATATATATATATATATATATATATATAATCTTTATGCTTTACAGTATTACTTACCTGCATTGCACGTTCCTTTGATCTACATGCAATGATGACATGTGCCCCCATCATAGCAATCCATTTTGCTGTTTCATATCCGATTCCTGTAAATCATGTACATGTAAACACATTTTGAATCATGTAAACATATTTGAATAATGTACAGGAAAAAACCCACCTGTAACAATATTCAAACACAATGTGTAATCTTCGATACATATGTTTTAAGATGATGATTTGTCTTATGGTTATGAACTATGAGTGCTTCATAAGTTCCCCCCGCATCTTGAAAGAGTGAATTCAAATTTTTATAGAATAAGTGAAATAACTTGTAATGGTAAAGTTAAGTTAGAAGTGAGAGGAGGTCGGTCCTTGCGTATTTCAAGTAAATTTTAAAAGAATTTCGAATTCCCGTTATCAACTAGCATTCAAACACATTATATTTTACAGCTGTTTTATAATATATGGAGGAAAATAATTGAATTGTTAGAGGATTAAGGTAAGAGGTTTCTTCACTTGGTTTAGAAAAATGTGATTTTATATAAAACTGTTGAACATTAGGGAGAATCTTGGATATACAGACGCAAAATATGTTTACCTTTACCAGCATTTAGTGGTTGTGTCTTCAAGACTACTAGTATTTGACACTATCAGTTAAACCCTTATATACCGAGCGCAGTAGCCTAGTGGATAGGATGCTCACTTTCCAATCCGGAGACCCGAGTTCAATTCTCAATCCCAGCACCGCGTCAAACCTGTGACGCTTAACAGACCGGTAGGGAGTGAGTGTTCCTTCGCCACGCGCCTGGCAAGTCAAGCGTCTTTCTGTTGTATTTGTTTAACGTCCCTATCGAGAAGACGGTTATGACCTTAAACAAGAGGCCCATGGGCCACATCGCTCACCTGAGTCATCTTGGCCCTGCCATTATTCAGCTGTTGTGATTTTTAAAAAGAATTTTTTTTTATCAATCTTTATTCCCGTGAACCCATATCGTGGCCTCAACCTAGTCCCAAAGGATCGCAACATATCTAAAATGAATTCACATAACACAGAGATGCCTGAACACCGATATGACTAACATGATCTTGCTATTCTGGATAAGACCAAGGTGACAAGGTCATTGACCATGGTATGAAATGAAGACCTTGCCATAAAAAACATAAATACAAACAAGAGATGTTTGTAAAACACATATGCCCCATGGTGCAAAATTGAAAAGGGTTATACACACTCGTCATTTAATTGATAGTAATATCATCAATTCAAAATATTGAGCAGACGATATCTTCCTTTGTGAAGAATGCATTGACCATGTGACCTAAAAATCAATAGGGGTCATCTAGTCCCTATGCTGTACTAGTGTACCAAATTTGGTGTCAATCAAGCAAATAATTCTTAAAATATAGGATACAATATATTACTTTGTCCAGTTTAACCATTGACCATGTGACCTCAAAATCAAGAGGGGTCATCTTTTCCTGAAGATGTGTCAGTAATACCAAGTTTGATGTCTGTCAAGCAAAGGGTTCTCTTGACATTGAGAGGTCAGTATATTCCTATGTTCAGTGTGACCCTTGACCTATGACCATGTGACCTGAAAATCAATAGGGGTCATTTTCTCCTGAAGATGTATTAGTGTACCAAGTTTGATGTCTGTCAAGCAAAGGGTTCTCGAGATATTGAGCGGACAATGTCTTCAGAGTGGATTGACCCTTGACCCGAAAATCGATAGGAGTCCTCTTCTACTCATAACAAACCCACATATGAAATATCATTACGATCAAGTGAATGTTTCTCAAGATATTGAGCGGACATGTGGTCTACCGTCCGACCGACAGGTGCAAACCAATATGCCCCTCTTCGTTGAAGGGGGCATACACTGTAAATATGAAAGCTCTATCTTAAATAGTTCAAGAGATATTAAAAGTAGGTCAAACCTGAAAGTCAAGGTCAAGCTTCACAAAATAATAAGGTCTTGCCATAGAGAACCTTTTTACAAAATATGAAAGCCCTACCTTAAATAGTTCAGGAGATATTGAATAGATCAGGGATTTTTTTTTAAAAAGTAGGTCAAACTCCAAGGTCAAAAGATCAAGCACCATTGTGTACCAAGATCTTGCCATAAAGAACCTATATGCAAAATATGAAAGCCCCACCTCAAATAGTTCTGAAAATATTTAATAGGTTATGTTTTGTAAAAAGTAGGTAAAATTCAAGGTCACAAGGTCATACACCATGATATGAAATGAGAGGTCGTGCCAAACCAAATATATAAACGAAATATGACAAATCTACCTTAACAGTTCAGGACATATGTCAGGTTTTTTTTTATTAAAAATAGGTCAAGATCACATGATCACACACCATTGCATCATATGAAATGTATTTTTGTAAAAGATGTATATACAAAATATGAAAGCCCTAGCTTATATAAATTAAAGATTTTCCCATATATCAGCATATAGCACTCTGATCCCCAATAGTGGCCACACCCTACCCCCGGGGACCATAGATTGCTCAAACTTGAATCTACTCCATGTCAGGAAGCTTACATATAAATTTGAACTTTTCTGGCCCAGTGGTTTTAGAGAAGATTTCCCTATATACTCGCATGTAAAACTTTGATCCCTATAGTGGCCACACACTACCAACAGGGGTCAAAATTTGAACAAACTTGAATCTGCACTATGTCAGGAAGCTTTCATATAAATTTGAACTTTTTTGGCCATATGTAGCAGCACATAAGGTTTGATAAAAATATCTTGAACATTTTCTTTGAAACTGAGTTAAAATGTGACGGAAGGAGGGAAGACGGACATGACAAACACTATATGTCCCGGCCATATTCATGGCGGGGTATAAAAAGGGTCGTTACAATGGTGTCACTACAGATATACGGTTATCGTTTATATAAACACATGTATTGTCCTCTCGACGAAGACCGGTTTTTAAAAATGAAAATCACTACGGATCTTTCGGACATGTCCTGAAAACGGAGGTCCTGTGTCACGATACGCATGGGCACGGTAAACAACACAGACTTTCTAAACCGCCCTCGAGCGACATGCACAACGTTAGTTGCAATAATGTAGCCCTCTCCGATTTTTTTTCTGACGTTTTGGGGAGAGAACTACATTATTGCAGCTAAGAGCATTGTGTGTGACTCTACCTAGAGCTGGTGACTCTCTACACGAGTGAACAATTCTGGAATGGGACGTAAAATAACATACACACCAGCATTCATTTTTTGTGTCCACTCAGAATTGAGAAAATAATTGTAAAACTAGTGTCTTTAAGCTTGTTAAATTATTAAGTGTTTATCATGTCAGAAAATTTAACAATCGTGGGGACTCACAATTAAATAATATTGAATTGAGGAAGAAGGACTTTTTAATGTGTGTTTGAATTGTTGCGCACATGAATTGAATGAACGAAATCTTTAATTCAAATGAATTTAAGAAAAAAATATGAATCGTTGCGTACATTAGTTATGTTATATTTATTGATATCATGTACAGTTAACAAAACATAATTATTAGAAAGCCACTTCGAGCTCCAAATGAAATGTTCCTTGTGTGACATAAATGATATCTCTCCGTATTGAAAATTAAATCATGGTCTTACGAATGCATTTATAATCTGTCATCCCGAATAGCTAGTTGACCAAAGACAAAATGAACGGTCGTTCATACTTTCAAAATTTAAACTCAGTATTGCGAATGTGTTTATAATGGTAGTTTTTGTCCAGTGCGACAATTCAAGGGCAAACCACCGCGGTGGTCTAGAAGTAGAGCGTTCGCCCTGCCGCGGTGGTCTAGAGGTAGAGCGTTCGCCCCTCCGCGGTGGTCTAGAGGTAGATCGTTCGCCCCGCCGCGGTGGTCTAGAGGTAGAGCGTTCGCCCCGCCGCGGTGGTCTAGAGTTAGAGCGTTCGCCCCGCAGGCGGAAGGTCGGGGTTCGAATCCCGGCCGCGACAGACCTAACCCGTTAAAACAGGTAATGACAGTTCCATCGCCAAACGCTCGGCATCAGGTGTGACTGTCACGGGCCCTCGAAGATGTCTTTAGAGACGGATGTCCCGTATCACAGTAAGTGTGGCACGCCTAAGAACCCTCACTGTGTCAATGGCCGCAAGCGCCGAACATGGGCCTAAATTTGAAGCCCTTCAGTGGTCTTGGTGACGTCTTCATATGAGAGAAAAATTCTTGAGAGGGACGTTAAACACGATACAATCAATTAATCAAGGAATACACGTCGTTTCTTCTCGTCAAATACAATAACTGAAAACATAATTTCTTGGACATTGTCAGGTAGTGTACAACCTAATTTCGGTAAAATATTTTAACTTTAAAGTTATTATAAGGCGAAAACTTCCCATTCATTCATTCACTCACTCATACTTTATTTCCCTCAAGTAATCACAAAAAAAAAAAAAGAAGAACATCGAAAATATCAGATGAATGTCGTATTAAAAAATTTATCGATGTGTCAGATCGTTGGTCTCAGGAGGGTTAATTAAATGGATCCAGTATGCGCTCTACCAAGCCCTTATCTTTGCTCCTCACGAAAATATTAACAGCTGTGAATGAAAACTTCAACCTTACTGTGCGACTACATATGCCAGAAGTGGTGTTAATCAAATGTGGATTCTAAAACATTCTAAAGAACTTTTAGTAAACTTGAAATCACAAAACTTTTACCAAATCAATAACGTCAAAACCTATGACTTTTCAACACTTTACACGACCATTCCTAACGAGAAATTAAAAACTATACTTTGAGACATCATAGACAGTTGCTTCTTCAACAAAAAAGGAAAACTGAAATATTCATGTCTAGTGATCAGCCATCCAAAAAATTTTTTTTTACTTTGTTAAACACCACTCTGATTCCACGCACAAGTACTCTGAAGCTGAAATAAAAAATATGCTAGAGTTCCTCAATGACAATATCTTCAGGGTCTTTGGGGATCAGGTCTTCCAACAAGTCTGTTCAAATTCCTATGGGCACGAATTGTGTTCCTTTGTTAGCTGACCTGTTTCTATATTCATATGAAGCAGAATTTACTCAAAAACTTCTACGTGAGTAGATAAAATCTCTTGCTGTGGCCTTCAATTCAACATTTAGATATATCGACGACGTTTTGCCTATTAACAATAATAACTTTCATTCATATGTCGATTCGATCTATCCCTGTGAGCTCGAAATAAAAGACACCACAGAGTTGTCCACTTCTGGTTCATACGTAGATATTTTATTGAAAGTAGACATTTACTGACAACTCAACTTTATGACAAACGGGATGATTTCAGCTTCTCCATCAATTTCCCATATCTATGTAGCAATATTCCATCATCACCTGCATATGGTGTTTATGTCTCTCAATTAATTCGATACGCAAGAGCTTGTTCTGTGTATGGTCAGTTTTTTAATCGAGGTAAGCTACTCACAAACAAGTTGATGGTACAGGGGTTTCAAAAGTCTCGATGAAAGTCAGCATGTCGCAAATTCTATAGTCGTTATAACTATCTAGTTTGCCAATACAATCTATCATTGGGTCAAATGCTGTCTAACGTGTTTCATACCGAATGTTAGACCGTTCTTGGCACACTGACTTTGACTGTGGATACCTCCGTTTACTTGAGATTTAAATCACACTTCTGGAGCCTAAGCAACATCCGTTTACCTGATCAGGATATAGGGCCCACGGCGGGTGTAACCGGTCGATAGGGGATGCTTACTCCTCCTGGGCACCTGATCCCACCACTGGTGTACCCAGGGGTCCGTGTTTGCCCATCTATCTATTTTGTATTGCTTGTTGGAGTTATGAGATTGATCACTGTTCGTTATCTCCATCTTTCATGTATAGAAATAATATAATTATTAATCTTAATCAAATGATAAATATGGGCCTAGTTAAAACTATTATAAGTATAACGAACGCTGAACACCTACACAATTTTATGCTCATGTTGTAAATCAATCGCAGTTTCTCGACTTGCTCGAAAGGCCTGAGAATGTGCGGTTGTTTGTAAACCTAGATGTAAACGTCGTTCTGGGCGTTTCATTCTGGAAATTTCCTTATGGTTGATTCAAGACTAAAGTCACAAATTGAAGAAACGAACAGGCATATTTTATTTATTCAACAATTATCAAAACTTATTTCTTAATTATATAAATTATCATTAAAAAAAGAGGAGAAAACCGGCTTAGATCCACCAAAGCGTGTCCCACCACTTTACTCTCATTTTTGCAATTTTATGGTAGTTTTGTGACGTGTAACCGAGCGGATTTACCAAAATTATTCAAATACAATAAATAATAATACACTAAAGTAAAACTATTTTCCACAATTTTAACTGAGGTAACTGCTCAAAAAATGATTTGTTCTGATTCGTGGGATAAGCCCAGATAACTTCTGAGAACCGTTAAAGAGACAAAAATAATAAAACAATCAATTACAACTTTGAGACGGAGCAATGATTCTTAGCTAATAAAAAACTCAAAATGGGATGGGAAAACTTGTTGATCCAGATGCTGGCTCACTTAACTAAGTATGTATCTTTTATTATAAAGATTGTCCTTATTATTAGGGAGATAGGGAAGGAAAAGCTTGTTCAGCCACGTCTAATCCCTGTCTAACCTAAAGTGTTTTCAGCTTGTCTTCTACCAACGAAGTGAGGAGCTGCAGTGACTGCGCTCTTTATATACTACCTAGACTGATTTTGATTGGCTGATAACCTTTCTTGATTTTCAATGCATAAAAGAGTTCTAACATATTAATCTGAATTTTCTCTGATCATCACAGTTTATCGAAAACGAAAGTAGGTTTTTAGATAATTTTACGGCATTTACTTTTCAAGTAAGACTCTATTATAGCTTACGGACTTCGCTTCACATATGAAACAATATGAAAGGTGCAAGGAAGCGTTTCGGAATTTATTGGCAATTTGTTAATTTAAAAGTATCTACATGTATGCAACAAAAATTGTAAAATAAAAAGCATCAGATGTGTTTATGTTGTCTATTATATTGTGTAGTTTCATTCTCCAATTAGTGATTAAAGCAAGAACTCATTATTTTGTTTAAAAATCTTTCAGTTTGCATGTGAATCTTGGTAATTAAACTTTTCTTCAATGTTATTATTGGTTTTTTCTGTAAATTGTATCGTATTGAAATAAATATGAATCGTGGCATAAGTATTGGAATATGTATCGTATCGTGAAGGGGGCGTATCGTTTCAGCCCTAGTAAAATTACGCTGTGAATATTTCGTCTACATTAATTATGTATTCTGATAGTTTTCTTTCATAAATATTTTTTAGAATATATTTCTCAAAGTTTGAATGGCAAAGGCTTACTGTTGTTTGAATTGTTGTAAAATGGCGATTGCATCAAACTGAAACGCGTACAAAAACACTAACCGCATGGATATTTAAAGTTCTTATCACAATATTGTGCATGTCGAGTGCTTCAGTCTTCACTATCCTTGAGTTATCTTTTCTTGTAGCGGGATTGACAATGAGATTATTGTATATAATCTTTCCCTCTTACCTGCGTTTCCTCCAGTGACAACAACGACCATACCAGATCTCAGTGTTTCCCGGGGGAAAGAGGGGGATCCTCCCATTTTTGAAAATTGCTGTCAACTTCAACGGAAACTTCCAAGTTTGAACGAAATAACTGTGTTGTTTAAACAGCTACCACATAAATGAGGAACATTACATCCGGTTTCAGTGGAAAGTTAGTCATGAGGGGATATTTATCACATAACGGACACTATATATATGTCATTTTCAATATTAATACCTCCAGTACTTCAAGTATTGTGCAAACCAAACAGAAAGTAGAAATATATCTAAGAGGTGATTTTAAATCCCCAATGGTGTGTTGTTAAAACGCGGAAGGGAAAATATGTATTAGTACTAACATAACAAGAGGCCCACAGGCTTTATCAGTCACCTGGTTAATAGTTAAAAGTATCACTTGGATAGTGCCAATTAAGGGCTATGAATTCCTGTTCTGCATATCTAAGCTAAATTCTAATATATAGCAACAGTATATAACAAGATGTGTTCTTAAAACTTAAATGCCCTCGAAAGGCTTTACACAATATAATATATGTAACATTAACACGATATATGACTAATTTGGACCTGTCCTACAGTCAAAACCTAAGGTTACAAATTCATAATTTTAATACACCCTTTCCTGCTTTGTCTAAATATGCACTTAATTTTTATACCGTAACAGCAAACACAAAGACAATAATCACTAAAATAATTTTGGTCCCACCCTGGAACCAACACCGTTACCCCCTGGAATCGTGAAATTTACAATTTTGGTAAAGATCGAACTACTCCTACTAAATATCTATTTAGTTTCAATTTAGTATCAATAGCATTAAAGGAACTGAAACTGTTTTTATTTGATTTAACGCCTAATTTTACACAGAGCATTCATTGGCGTTGTACTTGTATAATATAAAAAGCTTTTAAAGAACAAACAATACATCATATACATGCAAACACACTCTACATATACTAAACTAAAAACATGTACATTGAAACTGTCTAAACAAATGTGTTTTCACTGGCTTCAGTTTGGCTTTGAAAGTAAGTAAAGATTTGGACTGTCTTATTTCAGCCGGTAAAATAATAAAGATGTTATTTATTAAATAACATCTTTATTATTTTACCGGCTGAAAATTTAAATGTTTTACACATATATACAGTATAATACTAAGTTTTGACCCCACCCTGGGGTCAAAACGTTTATTCTGGAGATCATGAAATTTACAATTTTGGTAGAGGACTTCCTGCTCTACATCACAATGCAATTAGTTTTTCTTATACATTTGTGGTTATAAAAGAAGATTTTTGAAAATTGGTCAATTTTTGCCCCACCCCTAAGGTCCCAAGGGTGCAGGTTTCCTGAAATTTACAATTTACGTCCCTTGTCTTAAAGATTCTTCATACCAAGATTGAAAGTAGTTGGAGTGGTACTTATCGAAAAGAAGTTTAAAATATTCTATTATTCACACATTTAATAACTGACCTTTTCGAGCCACCCTGATATCAAAACCCTTACCCCTGGGGTCATCAAATTACTATTTTGGTAAATGATTACCTGTTCTTTCTAAATATCTATTTATTTTTAATTTAGTATCAATATCACAAAAGATGTTATTTAAGTGTTTTACACATAAACACTATATACCAAGTTTGGCCCCAACCTGGGGTCAGAACCTCTATCCCGGGGGTCATGAAATTTACAATTTTGGTAGAGGCATTCCTGATTTACATCACCATGCATTTAATTTTTCTTACACATATGTTGTTGCAGAGAACATTTTTGAAAATTAGTCACTTTTTTGTAGTTTTGCCCCGCCCCTCAGGCCCCAGGAGTGCAGGAGTCCTGAAATTTACAATTTATGTCCCCCTTGTCCCAAAGATGCTTCACACCAAATTTGAAAAGAATTGGAATAGTAGTAATCAAGAAGAAGTTAAAAATGTTCAGTTGTTAACGCATGACGGACGAAGACCAATTGCAATAGGTCACCCGAGTTTACTCAGATGATCTAAAAAGGCTTATATTATGAACAAGGGCAGCAGAAGTTATGGTTTTTGCGAACTACAGAGAGAACAGGAAGTCATCCTCAGGTTCAACCATTTCATATCTACATGTACTTCATAAGTCATACTAATACATGCATGTATTTTAAGATTATTACAACTTATTATACAGAATATGAAACAAATGCCTGTCATTTTCTGAACACCTCCCCCCTTCTCTTCCATCGATTTGTGACAGTGCATTGTTTCACAAACAACAACAAAAACAACAAATACCGGAAAAAAAGACGAGAATTATGATTTAACTTTTCAAATTTTATTTCTTTCTGGTTACCACCTAACTAACTATCAAATTAATAAGAGATTTTCACCCCCAAAAACAAATAATTTTCTCAACAATTTTCCGAAACATAGTCTTGTGTAAATGAACGCGCAAGTTCATTTACACAAGACTACGTTTAATTGAACTATATATTTTAGGTAACAGATCTTGAATTCGATTTAATTTCACACCTGGTATACTTGTGTGTCATATAAAAAATAAAGAGATCGAGTCTGGGGTGTGTAAATGGTTTGGCTCATCGATTGTCTTACGTAAAGTGAAAGTTCGTACATGTGCAAATGTGTTACGGTAAACAAACCAAACCAAAAAAAAAAAAAAAAAAAAAAATAAAAAAGATCAATTTTGAATTAATTAATCTTAAGATATGAAATAAATATATCTAATACAATTTCGAGTAATAATTTCATAGTTACTCTCTGACATAATGTGCACATTTATTTATTTGATGCTCATTAATTCTAGAATTCAATCGAATTAGCACATTGCATAAAATAATTCAATCTCAATTCCCTTGCCCATTCCGCGTTTTAGCAACATCCAGTTCAATGAACAAACATGCGGAATTTCATTCTCTCACCAGAGGGCATGTTACTCAAGCTTCATTCCGAACTCTGGGTAGAGAATGGCGGAATTTTAGGTCATTCGAATCACTCAGGTGATCTACTGTCGTTGGTTTTCGTCTGTCGTTGCCCGTGTTTCACTTCTTCTTGAAAACTACAAGGCCAATTGTCACCATTTTTGGTGTCAAGCTTCTTCAGGATAAGGGGAATGTCAGTTGTGATGATCTTAGCTACCCTAAAGCCTCCTGGATGGGGACAAAACTGCCAAATTCTGAAAATCGTTTCTACTACTACACATATGGGAAAAGAAAACTAAATGCATGGCTATGAAGTCCTTTACCAAAAATTATGAAATTCATGGCCCCTTGGTCAGGAGTTCAGTCTCTAGGGTGGGTCCAATATGGCCATATAGTAAAGATATCTCTTCTCTTCTCTCAGACATGATGTGTGAGAAAAACTAACCTAAATTGTGAAAATCATAACTCCTGGGTTAGGAGTTTATGCCCTAGGGTAGGGCCAATATGGCTCTCTAGTGAAAATTTATTGAATCTAAGAAAATCGTCTTTACTCTCAGACATGCGTGAGGAAAAACTAGATGCATGGTTATGATGTCCATGAAGCTATGAAAATCATGATATCTGGGTTAAAGATTTAGGCCCTAGATTGGGGCCAATATGGATCTCTAGTGAAAATGTATTAAATCATGACTTCTGGGTCAGGCCTAGGGATTCACACCAGGGTGGGGGCCAATATGGGCATATAGTGAAGTGTCTTAAATCTTATAAAATCCTCTCTCCGTCCACATATGTACAGTGTATGAGGAAAACTAAATACATAGTTAATGATGTCCATGAAACCCTCTACCTGAGTTGTAAAAATCATGGCACCTGGGTTAAAGGTTTAGGCTCTAGGGTGGGGCCAATATGGCCAAATACAGTTAAAATGCATTAAATTTTAGAAAACTCCTTGTCATTACTTCCACGGTAGTAGAAGATAAACTGAGTGCATGATTATAATGTCCATGAAATCCAAATCTACATGTACTTAAATTTTGAAATGCATTGCTCCTGGGCGGTCAAGGGTTCAGACTTAGGGCGGGGCCAATATGGCTATACAGTGAAAATGTGATATAACTTTTTCTCTACTTCTGCAGCAGAAATGATAAAGCTGTCTACTTGCATTGGAAAGTTCATTACCCCTGGGACAGGGGTACTGACTCCAGGGGAGGGGAAAACCAAAATAGTCATAAAGTATATACACTGTACATGTATGCTTAAATGATTAAGAAATCATCTTTTGTTCTTCTGATGTTCAATGTAAGATGAATAAACACTTAGAGGAGAGGATACAGCTGTCTACCACAATTACAGATATAATTCATCGGGGGGTGGGGGTGGGGGGGGGTTGAATAAGGGCATCTTGTTAATCAATATATTTGTGGGTTTTTTCCACAGATTATTTTTGACAGATTGTTTACACGATTTCCCTCTAACATACATATTCGTGTGTGCTGTGCAATATCTCAATATAATATGCTATACTATTTCATTTTACACTATACTTTTAATTTTCCGAAAATCATTTCCTGTCTCGAACGGAATTTACCGTTTAGCCTGTCCACTCAACTAATCAGACAAGCAAACTATGAAATCTGCTTTTTATCAGGAACGAGAACATTAAATCGTGAAGTTTTTTCTTCCGGTTCGTGGGTACTTGAGCACTTCCCGTTTTAGTTTCTCCATAACTACATGTAATAAATGACAACAAACATGACCCTGGGTTTATAGAGTATAAGGAGTTGCAGTGCATCTCAATGGCGGATCCAGGATTTATTAACGAGGGGGGCAATAGGCCTGGACTCCAGGGTTATGAGGCTATTTAGGTTACTTTATGGGTCATTCTAGCTATACTTTACAATATACATAATAAAATCAATAAATAACAATAAATCATTGACATGTTTATCATTGTGCACTTGTTTGTATACATATGATGTCAAACATTAAATACTTTCGCTATTGTTCTACAACGAGTATTTTAAACAAGAGGCCCATGGGCCACATCGCTCACCTGAGTCACCTTGGCCCATATCTGAAGACTTTCCATATATATTTACATGTAAAACCTAATAGTCCCTATTATGGCCCAAACTACCCTTTGCAAACTTGAATCTACACTATGTCAGAAAGCTTTCATGTAAATGTCAACTTCTTTGGCCCAATGGTTCTTGAGAAGATGATTTTTAAAGCTTTTTCCGATATTTGTATGTAAAACTTTGACCCCCCCCCCCACTTGTGGCCCCATCCTACCCCCCGGGGGCCATGATTTGAACAAACTTGAATCTGCACTATGTCAGAAAGTTTTCATGTAAAAATCAGCTTTTCTGGCTCAGTGGTTCTTGAGAAGAAGATTTTTAATGATTTTCCCTATATATTTGTATGTAAAACTTTGATCCCCTATTGTGGCCCCATCCAACCCCCGGGGCCCATGATTTGACCAAACTTGAATCTGCATTATGTCAGGAAGCTTTCAGATAAATTTCAGCTCTTCTGACCCAGTGGTTCTTGAGAAGAAGATTTTTAAATGACCCCACCCTATTTTTGCATTTTTGTGATTATCACCCCTTTGAAAGGGACATGGCCCTTCATTTGAACAAACTTGAAAGCCCTTCACCCAAGGATGCTTTTGGCCATGTTTGGTTGAAATTGGCCCAGTGGTTCATGAGAAGAAGATGAAAATGTGAAAAGTTTACAGACAGACGGACAGACAGACAGACGGACGCCGGACAAAATGTGATCAGAAAAGCTCACTTGAGCCTTCGGCTCAGGTGAGCTAAAAATTATTTTAGTTTAAAAAAAGGGGGTTGGGGGTGGGGGGGTGGTGAGACGGGCCCTTATCTAAATTCGCCACTGCACTTGGGTCTCAAATGGTGCTGTCCAACAGTTGTCTGCCGGAGATATCAAAACGCCCAACTGTTTAAATCTTCGATTTTCAAGAGTCTTTTTCATTTACAAAATCATCATAACATTGTGCTGAACTACAAGTTAAAATTTAATCAGATGTTGCAGGAAGGAAACCGGATTAAAGTAGGTGGCGGGTTTGCTTACGTCACCGTCTTCGGGTATGCAAATGTCTTGTTTTAGTGTACCGGTACATTTAATTGTGATCTAACTATTGTCTTATTAAAGTAGTAAATGGGTTGTAGATTGAATATAATGAACGTAATGTTTTACCGATATTATAATGTATACCCCTATATGGTGTGACCGCTAATTACTGCATTTTCCCGATATTTGAAGCCTTGTTTTGGGTACTGTTATAAACTAAACAATGCAATTTCCCATATTTTCTTAATCTTTATCAGAGCGACTACAAAGTCGATCTTTAAAGGGTAGCGAAATATGCATTGCATGCTCGAATTTCGTAACAAACTACACCTTCAATAGCAAAGTTTATAATTTTGATAAATAGACTCCATTGAACTAAGATGGTCGCCTTCACAGCTCAACGCTTCGTTGTGGTTGCTAAATGAATCATTGCGCGGCGCAAGTGATTTGTATTTTTCAGTATTCATGTACATTTTGATAAACGAAGATCAGTACTTTTATCGTTTGCATTAAATTATAAAATTTGAATTTCATTTTGGGGCATATTATTCAATATAACCTGGTTTGGGTCAGCTTCCGCTGTTTTATAATGCGAGTCGTGGATTATAAAGCGTAAACCGACCCAAACTAGGTTATATCGTATCATATGCCCCAAAATTAAAAATAATGTAAAACCGATTTTTCGAACTGTTTTTCCCGTACTTTTGCTTCTATTCTTAGTCTATCCCCTGCTACCTGCACATTTTATCATGATAAAACAATCCTGTTGGGATCCGAGTTAGAATAGGTCCTCAGTACCCCTTCCTTATTGTAAGAGGGGACTAAATGGAGCGATCATTCGGATGAGACCGCAAAAACCGTGGTCCCGTGTCACAGCAAGTGTGGCACGATAAAGATCCCTCCCTGATCAAAGTCCGTAAGCGCCGAGCATAGGCCTAAATTTTACAGCCCTTCACCGGCAATGGCGACGTCTCCATTTGAGTGAAACATTCTCGAGAGGGGCGTTAAATAATACCAAAACAGTACTTCGATGTTTTATTGAAAATGGATATTAACGGCAAACTTACAACTCAACTTAATGACAAATGGGATGGTTTCAGCTTCTCCATCGTCAACTTCCCATATTTATGTAACAATATTCCATTACCACCTGCATATGGTGTTTATATCTCTTAATTGATTAGATACACAAGAGTCTGTTCTGCGTATGACAAGTTTTTAAATCAAGGCAGGCTACTGACAAACAAGTTGATGTTACAGGGATTTCAATGGCCTCGTTTAAAGTAAGCATTTCGCAAATTCTTTGGTCGTTATAACAATCTAGTTTGCCAATACAACCTATCATTGGGTAAAATGCTGTTTGACTTGTTTCATACAGATTGTTAGGCCGTTCTTGGCCCACTCATTCTGACTACGGATAACTCCGTTTACCTGATCAAGATATAAGACTCAAGACGGGTGTGACCGGTCGACAGGGGATGCTTATTCCTCTTAGGCACCTGATCTCAGCTCTGGTATATCCAGGGGTCCGCGTTTGCCAAACTCTATTTTGTATTCCTTATAAAAGTTATGAGACTGATCAGAGTTCGTTATCTTCACCTTTCAAAATCAGTGTGTAAAGAACGGTCTAACATCTATGTTTGATAAAATATCTAAGTCCGAAGCAGAAGTGAAAACCTCTGTATTCCGAGTTCACAGGGATATATCGAATCGACATATGAATGAAAAGTATTACTGTTGATAGATAAAACGTCGTCGATATATCTAAATGTCGAAATGAAGGCCGCAGCAAGGGCTTTTTTCTTTTGAATAGATTCTGCCTCGCATGAATATAAAAACGGGTCATCTAATAAAGAAACACAATTCATGCCAATGGGAATTTTAACGGACTGTTGGAAGACCTGGGCACCTATTCACAAAATATCTTACGACTAAGATCAAAATTTACAAACACTGTAATTTCCTTATTTTACATTTCTTGTAGACTTTCTTAATTAATATGTAAAGTACATACATGGTTTATAAAAGTTTAATACATACTTATGACCTTGCGATCAGTGTTTCATTATCAGACAGAATTCTTTTTTTCATCTTAGTCGTAAGATATTTTGTGAATAAGTGCCCTGATCACCAAAGACTACGAAGATATTGTCAATGAGGTATTCCAGCATCCTTTTACTATCAACTTCAGAGTACTTGTGCGTAGAATCAGAGTTGTGTTTAAGAGAGTAAGTTTTGAATGACTGATCACAAGATACGAATATTTCCGTGTTCATTTAAATCTATGATATGCATAGCACCCTGGGAAGTAACAGGAAGGGTTCTTTAGCGTGCTGATGCCTGCCGCGACACGGGACCTCCGTTTTAAGGTCATATCCGAAAGACCCGTGATTCTCACTTCTTAAAGACGAGTGTTTGGCGAAGGAGCAATCACTACCTATGCTAACGTCTTAGGTTTGACTGGATGAAAAGATTGCAAGATGCGTTTTAGCAACACCCCGCTTCTACGACCCAGAACGTCTAAATTTGTGATACTTCACCTACAGCTGGTGACGTCTCAATATGTGTGAAAAATTCTCGACGGGAATTAAAACATCGTAACAATATGCAAATTAACGTATCATTTAACGATGGGATATTCTTCACCAATCTTGTCTACCAAAAGTTCTCCGTTATGGCTAAGTTGGCGGTTATTGTTGGTGAACACGTCATTCGTAAAGCTAGGAAAAAAAGTTTAAATTGCGTCAAGGGATTCTGAAGTGCAAGTGCAATCTGAATGAAAGAAACAATATTGATCTAGAAAATCCTGGATATCGTATGATTAAAGGAATGTCAGACATTTCGGCCCATTGACATTTCGGCCCAAAAAATTGGGCCGAAATGTCATTGGGCAGAAGTGTCGTTGGGCCGAAATGTCACTGGACCGAAGTGTCAATTTACTATAATGTTGTGGAAACGAAATAATAATGGGTGATGTTAGCAAAATGAAAAATATGGGCCGAAGTGTCTCAAAAATTTGGGCCGAAGTGTCCAACTTTTGGGCTGAAGTGTCTTTGGGCCGAAACGTCCGACAACCGATTAAAGTGCATGTACATACCAAGCCACTCATTAAATAAACTGATTTTAAAAACCTTCGGAGAAATTAAGGATATAGCTTTCAATAAACCAGATTTTGAAATAATGGGCTACTTAGACTTGCACTTTACTGTATGTTCGCTACTTTCTGCGTAAATTCAGAATGAGGTTGCAATTGATGTTAATTTCCTAAGGTGGAGATATTTACCTGAGAAGATGAAATGCAGGCTGATTACTAGCGAAACCAAAACAGTAGAAACCATGTTGTCTGTGTGAAGTGCGTATCAACGAAATTAAAACCATTAAAGTGTTAATGATATCACTAAATCTGCACTTTTACAGGCCAACTCAGATGATGGTAGACACGCCCACGAGCACATGATGTTTGGACCCACACTTCATTTGATGAAACGATCTCTGCCTAATAAAAGAGGAAATTGTAGATGACCGAGATCGATATTATTAGAAATTAAAGTATACCAATACTTCGTAAAGGCCGAGGGCAGTGTATACTTAGGATGTATGGATCTTGCTGAGAGATTTTGATTTTGCCACGTAGGGCGTTGAAATTCAGGGAATTTGTAGCGTTGTAGTATTGGAAAGAAAAAAAATTACAATGACTGAAATTTTGTGTGAAACTCTCCCATTCCAAATGAATCATATTAATATTTCCATTTCATTATCGAGATGAACTTGCATGGTGGTCCAACTGTTTTCGTTTCGGTTAGATCTCTAAAGAATTCAGTTGACAATTTAGATATCTTTTCAGTTTGTCTTGTCTCCGAATTACTATTTTTGGCCAGAAAACAGACCATGATGACATATGCACTTTGTTAGTCTTTTAATCTTGACACACCCCCCCCTCCCGTCTCCGATAAGTTGGTGGATACTAGTCCTCAGTTTTGTACAATTTATAAACTATTACTAAACTCCATTAAGACTAGCCGGTTCTACCAGATTAATTAATTAATTTACTGGCACCTTAGCGGGTCTAAATCAAAATACTGGTTGACCCTTTCCAAAATGCCCCGATTCAAATATATATCACTGTTGGTTATTCAAACCTCAAATTTTCGACACAAACCGCATTTTGATCTCTAAAGCGTGGAAATGTACTACGGAACTGGAATTATTACACGGCTGTTTCGTCACCAGGTATCTGATAAGAGTACAATTTTTATGCCCCCGAGATCGAAGATCGGGAGGGGGGATATTGTTTATGTTCTGTCGGAAACTTTAACCTTGCTAATAACTTTTGAACAGTAAGTGCTAGAGTTTTGATATTTAATATGAATGTTTCTTGTGACAAGACCTTTCCGTGGGTATCAAACTGTTTGACCCTGTGACCTTGGAGTTTGACCTACTTTTCAAAAACTTTAACCTTGCTTATAACTTTTGAACAGTGAGTGCTACAGCTTTGATATTTCACAAGAGTATTCCTTGTGACAAGACCTTTCTGTGGGTACTAAACCTTTTGACCTTGGCATTTGACCTACTTTTAAAAAATGACATTGGTCATAACTTCTAAATGGTAACTATTAGAGCTTTCATATTGCACATGAACATTTCTTGTGACAAGATCTTTCTACTGGTACCAAGATATTTGTCCTTGTGACTTTGGTCATCTTTGGAATTGGCTATTATCGGGGACATTTGTGTTTTACAAACACACCTTGTTTTTCTGGTTCCGCAACGTGTGGGTAGGGGGTATACATCAAAGTCAGATTATGACAAACTAATGAAAAATCATACTCTCCTGTTTTCTCACTACTATAGTGTAGCAAAGCAGAAATTTCGTGTTTATAGCTTTACAATTCTGGTTTTATCTTCATTCATATATAATCACGCAAAGTGAGTGTATTAATAAACGTTTTTATAAATATCTTCAATTAGAGAGCTATTAAATGTGTCTGTGTTGAGTTATTCTCTTTAATTAACTATCTTACCGCCAAAATCAAGGTGAGCGATTGGTTCATATATGACACATGACTTGGACCGGTGGACAGGTTTCACTAGTTTTCTTGGGGAGTAGACACTTTGCCTCGTGCGACTTAACAGAAAGGTAGTTGTTCACCATCTAATAGGAGTTTGGTCGACTATATGTATTCTGGGTATGTTTGACTTGTTTGAATTTATTTTGCGGTATTTATTTAGAGATTCATTTAGTATTTCTAGCCAATTTTCTTATAGCTAACAATTGACATGTTCAATTTAGATTATGTATTTATGAAAAGTTCCAATAACACGTGTTCGTGTTTATTTCTACCTGTAATCTATTGAGTAGTCTAATGCTTTTCACCTTGTCAGGTGATATCTAAATATTCATTGTACGGATTTTAACTGACCACTGTTATGGTGATGTTCTACATGTAATTGGAGGTGACTTCAATGCTAGTTGTAAACAGGTTGGGAACACTTCCCCAATAGCGAGATATTCTCGCTAAAACGCGATTATCCCTCTCTAGCGAGATTAAATATATCCCATACAACCGAGAAAAACACCCGAGGAATACATCTCTTTGTGTTTCACGTGAAAAGAAGAAAAAGTGCTAAAATATATGATACTTCTGCAAATATATTAACACTCACGATGTGTATTGGATTTCAGACTGCTTCCCTCTTACGCAGCAACTTTGATATGCGATTTCTTGACTATGTTGTCAATTTCATAGAAACAATTCGCATCATGTTGAGTTTGTGTCGCACTTATTTAAGAAATAAGATATCATTTTTGAATGGTGTTGGGATAAGACATGAATTTGGTCACGTGATCAAATCCTATAGTAGATTTTATCACGTACCAACTTCATGTCATATCCCAATAACATTCAAAAATGATATTTTATTTCTTATATTTATATTTTCTATTTTGATTTGTGTTCTTACCGGGCTTCCATGATTATGTAGCAGATTACCAAAATAACGATCATAGAACACAAAATATAGTTCGTTAGAGTTTTATCGAATAAAAAATTAGGAACAATATCAAAGAGAATATAAGATATCGATATTTAATTGAAAATGGTAAAAAAAAGACGAAACATGTGTAAAATAAAGGTAATTTAGAGCGTAAAGTTAACTGAAATGACGACAAGAAGAGCGGAGTAAACTACATCTGTGATGTGATTTGGTCGCGATCAGCGACGGAGAAACTGGCGTCGTCTAGCTTATTAAGTTGAAAACGCAATTGTTGATCACAGATTTCGACAGAAATTCAATGGATCTGAAAGAATTAATGGTGGATATGATGGGTCAAGTTAACGTTAAGCTCTTAGTCAAGTTTGTGGAAAGAAACAACGGTATGTTCATCCACAGGAGTCGGCACTCACACAAAACTTATGGCGAGTGAGTTTTTTCGAAAGTATGTTTATTTTGGATTTTAGAGTAATTGACGGCAATTAAAAGGGTGACCGATCCAGAAATCAGGTGGGACACATCGACTGATGTTATTTATACCGGGTACTGCTGTGTTTTTCACGCAACATAGCACCGGAGCAGATTTTGCCGAAATCGCGTTGCATTCCTGTCGTTTCGCTCGTGAAACTCAGTGGTAGTATTTATGCCCATTTCTCATATATTTCTACTTTATTGATAAAATTGCCGACTCCTGTGGTTCATCGTTAGGACTCGCGGTTGTAGCCATGCAGGAGACGACTCAAGACAGTAGGACAGATTTAGACAAAGTGCAGGTAGGTTGCGTCTTTTATTTTGTGTGTAAAAGAAAATAAAAACGAACTGACGGAGTTTTTGTTCACTTGAGAGATTTCTGTTGTAGGATTTTAATGAAGACTCGAACCGGTACCCTGACATGAACATGTAATTTTTTCGAGCCTCGAAACCAGCCTCTCTTATGATCATGCCGAGCCATAGCCGTGATGGAAGTTGCCAGGAAACAACAGGTTAACTTATCATCATATTAAAAGTAAATAGGCTTATATTTTCGCTTCCAATATCATAGAACTATATTTTTTAAATTCGCCATGCAGAAGTTGCAGACGGTATTGAACGATATGTTTAATGTTTCTCTTTTATAAATTGATGAAATTCTTGTTTGTTTACAAAATAAACTGTATAAATATCCTGCTGCGTTTATTTCTGTTATGATGTCATTGCAGTGGCGGATCCGGGGTTTACGAAAGGGTGTGTGTGAAAGTCAAGTATTGGCCAAAATAATCAGCCATTTTGGGTGCCAATCTGGAATTTTACTCACACTATTTCTATTATTTAAATTTGTGGCGAGAGGGGGGTGTCTAAATCCCCCACTGCATTGCATAAGCAAGAAGCCAGGTGAAAGTACGGGAACTGACTTTTGAAGCGGTGATTGTATTCATACACAAGAACAAACTGATCACGTGACCAAATTCATGTCACACGAAATTGAACATCGATTTCATTAGTACTGTCATATAAGGAAGTGCATAGGCAAATGTAAATATTCAACGTTGCACGGGATTTGCCATTATTTTCAATAAAGACGCCAAAACACCTGTTTATGGTAATGTTTACTTTCTCACGAAAGAGGGATAATCGCGTTTTAGCGAGAATATCTCGCTATAGGGAAAGTGTTCCCAACCTGGTAAAGACAATGACAATCTCCGCTGTAACAGACTTAAATGAAAGACCCTGAAAGATGTCACTGTTCACAATGATTGGGGATGCCCTGACACAGAATGTAGTACAACAGGTTCAAAACACACATTTATTAAAAAATGCTCTACATTAGACTATATCTCTTGTAACAAGGCTTTGTGTAATCTTGTGATAATTACCATGTATATGAAGAGGGCACATTTAGTTCCACATCTGACCATCTTCCGATTTATATGAATCTCTGTACTGCTATCAAAACCTATGTTTTGCAAGAACCTACCACCTCCCTTCCAGCCTGGCATAAAGTAGATTACTGTAAGTTCAAAGAGTATGAAAAATATGTTGGTGATCGTAGTGAAATGTTTTTGGACAGGAATTTAAATACCGTCGAGGATCTTGATTCATTTTACCTCGATCTTAATACATTGTTACATACTTCTGCATCTCTGTATATCCCCAATGCAAGATAAGTTTCATGGTGGTACGCATGCATGAGAACAAGGAGTCTTAAAATTTTTGGACTGTGTCTTTTGGGGGGTTTAATTGGTTCATTGGAGCGTCGTTCAACGACTTTTTCATAATGCTTTGTAATGGGACAAGATAAAGGGAAGAAAAAATCGATAAAAAAGGAATAATAAAACGCTTAACACGAGTGGTGAAAGTGAAAATAAGATCTGACTGAATTCCACTCAGTCAGCCATCACTATTCCCCGTAATTCCACTCAGTCCGCCATCACTATACCCCGTAATTCCACTCAGTCCGCCATCACTATACCCCGTAATTCCACTCAGTCAGCCATCACTATACCCCGTAATTCCACTCAGTCAGCCATCACTATACCCCGTAATTGCACTCAGTCAGCCATCACTATACCCCGTAATTCCACTCAGTCAGCCATCACTATACCCCGTAATTGCACTCAGTCAGCCATCACTATACCCCGTAATTGCACTCAGTCAGCCATCACTATACCCTGTAATTGCACTCAGTCAGCCATCACTATACCCCGTAATTGCACTCAGTCAGCCATCACTATACCCCGTAATTGCACTCAGTCAGCCATCACTATACCCCGTAATTCCACTCAGTCAGCCATCACTATACCATAATCAGTGGAGCCTCACAACACTCGTCACCCAGTGTGCAGTTTAAAGGTAATTAGCTACAACCTTATATGCCACAAAGTCCACAAGGACAATTTGCAGGTTATATTTCACCAATACGGAGTCAGTCGAACACTCGAAATAAAGATATGTGTGATACACTGTCTATGATAGGCGACAGACTGGATTATTTGTCTACCAAACTAGATGTACTGGACCAAATAGATAGGCGATTATGTGATCTTGAGAGAAACGTTAAATGTGTAAATCAAGAACTGAAAAACGTGAAAGTCAAAGTTGAAGAAATTGAGAAGGGAACAAACCACACATCACTATTTAAAACATTGTTATGACGTCAGTTCGTTGTCTTGACAGTACTTTATTTTTCATACTGTACTGAACATAGTCCAGCATTATTAAGAGCAGGCCAATATTATGAGAAATACTGGACTGACAGTAAAAACCAGGAACAAAGACCACTCTTCGTTGTGTGAGAAAACATTATTTATCAAATACAATATTCAAGGCGTGAAATATTCCAGTAAATTATACGAAAGAGTTACATCCCCGGCTGTGATATTTATTTCTTTTCCCGATCCAAAGGAAACGCTTTCATTGAGCTTCACTTTCTTCGGCTCTGGTAGGGACACTGTGGACGGTTTCTGAATCAAATCACTTACACTCTGCAATTGCTCCTCGGAGGTCCGTCTGTAGTTGCGAATCGCAGATGACCTGTGACCAGTTTTTACCGCTATAAGTTGCTCGTCAACACCCGCAGCATATAGGCGTGTAGTCCGAAATAGTTTACGTTTTCCTGGCTTTTTTAATGATTTTGATATTTACCGTGCCAGGAAAACGTCAGAACCGGCGCCATTACGTAAACTGGAAATTCGCCGCCTCCAACTGGAGGCGGCATTCTCGGGCCGATTTTCAATACTTGCGAGCCGAATTTAATGTTAAACTCATAATTAATCAATAAAACGATGCTTCTTGTACTTACTAATATCGATTAAAAGAAAATATCACTTCAGAATTCGATAACAGAAGCACGCAATTGTAGTTAACCGAATTTTCGCTGTCATTTGAGCGAACGAGTCACGTGACTCAAAACAGCTCGACAGTTTGTTAAAATGTTTTCTTGAGGCTGTTTATGTGATTAAAGTACCCATAAAATCAATATTAGTAAGTACAGGAAGCATCGTTTTATTGATTAAGTATGAGTTTAACATTAAATTCGGCTCACAAGTATTTAAAATCGGCCCGAGAATGCCGCCTCCAACTGGAGGCGGCGAATTTCCAGTTTACGTAATGGCGCCGGTTCTGACGTTTTCCTGGAACGGTAAATATCAAAATCATTAGAAAAGCCAGGAAAACGTCAGATATTTCGGACTAATAGGCGTGTAGCGGCAGTATCCCGAAGAGAGTGATTTGTAAAAAACCTATCAAACCCTGCCTCTTTACACATTTTGGCCACAATCTGTTGCAGTTGATGTACCCCGACTAGGACGTCGTCGTACCATACATTCCCCTATGTGCGATTTTTGGTCTGAGATATAATGCATTGCATTTTCCACTGCTGGGGCTTCGAATGATTAAAAAGAAATTTGTATGCAACAAAAATGAAACAAACAAAATAAACAATGTGAAAAAAAATGTTAATATATTTAGAAGAATTTGTAGAAATAATGAATAATCTTACCGCAAACCCATGTTCAAGGCACCCGGACTAAATGCTAAGAGAGGGCTGCGGCTTCTGTTTTTATACCAGTTGTAGGCCTACGTGTCAGTATCATATCATACCGATTGTTAGGTCGTTCTTGACACACTGATTTTGACTACGGATAACTCCGTTTACCTGATCAAGATATAGGGCTCACGGCGGGTGTGACCGGTCGACAGGGGATGCTTACTCCTCCTGGGCACCTGATCTCACCTCTGGCTTGTCCAGGGGTCCGTGTTTGCCCAAATATCTATTTTGTATTGATTTTAGGAGTTATGAGATTGATCACTATTCGTTATCTTCACCTTTCATTAAGGTTCCCAGAAAGGAAGGTAGGAAATCAATGTTTTGTTTTATCTAAAAGATTCTTTCCGAACACCCTTTACGTACCCCCTTCACCCCCTCCCCCCTAAAAAACCCCATGTTTTGTTGAGTACAGTCTTCAGTCAATAGAAGCGTTCTAATCGCTTTGGACCATGAAGAACAAAACCCTGTTTTGAGGAGTATCGTATTATGACAATTGAAATGATGAGCTAACAGTTTTTTGTGAATTAAAGACAAGAGTTGACCTTGTGTGCCATTAAAGTTTATGAATTCCTAATACATGTATATTAAATATTAAAAACAAATCAGAAACGAAAGGTGTAAATATATTTGTCTATACGAATGTATATTTGTACATGTTTTTTTTTGTTTGTTTTTTTTTGCGTTTAAATGCATTTGTTTTAGATAGAACAACATTTTAATTAAGTAAGATACAAGACTCCGGTTATTCTGCCATTACTTTTGCAGATAGTTTAACCAAAGACACAATAGGACGGTGCGTAGTCTTTATTATGTACTTCATGTGTGTTAAAAGACTGAAACAAGCAAAAGGAGTAATAAATATACTGTTAAATTACAAATGAATAAATAAATAATCAAAAATAAACTTAAGAAATGTTACAAAAAGAAAATAGTCAAATTTTGGATTTAATTTTATCACAAACTTGTTTCCGTAGAAAAATTTGTTAAGTGCGTACATTCATGTGAAAGATGCATATGACACTAACGGCGTTCCATAGAAAATATTCAGATGTATGCCACTTCTAAATATAATATACAAGAATAGCTAACAAACCAAAATAAAGTAAATATGTATTCAAAGGCTAAGAGAATCATGATAATGAACTGCAAAAGACTACTTACAGTGTGTGCTATCTCTAAGTAGAAATTGAATGACTGGAACAATCGACCGATGTGTGAAACACACTCACAGGTAAACAGGAAGTACGTGCTCGAATTAAGAATGGTAACTCTAAACGGGTTTGAAGTCTAAGTCGTAAAGAAAGATAATTCAATATAAAAAAGAGGAACTATTTTAACAAATAACGATAACTCTTCACACTCCCCGTCTGATATCGGGAGATATCACTATATGTCTCTTGTAAAGAATTTCAATAATTCAAATGAAATACATATGCAAATCAAAATGTCATGATGTTCACACGGGTAACAAAAGAACCAGTTCTTTAACAGGACGAGTATAATACACAGCTTGTCCATCTCGAATCACACGTAGCTCCACGGTACGTACTTTCTTGTCTGAATGGCTAGGAAATGTACGTTCAACTACAGCCATTTTCCAGTCGCAACGATGAGCACCGTCATCTTTCAGAAGAACAACATCACCAACAGTTATGTTTCTCTGGTTTGTTGGCCATCGTTTCCGATTTTGTAGGGTTACGAGATATTCTTTTCTCCAACGTTGCCAAAATATATAAGCTAAATGTTGAGCTCTTTTCCACTGGGCCGCGTATGCATCTTTTTCACTGAAAGGTCCAAGAGGTTCCCCTCCCTTGTCTGTTTTCAGGGTAAGAAGTGTATAGGGTGTAAGGATCAGAGGGTATTCAGGATCTGATGAGGTAGGTACCAGTGGTCACGAGTTGATGATTGCACTAGCCTCTGCAAGAAAGGTGGTGAGTATTTGATGGGTTAATGCCTTGACTGCTTTGTCCATCGACATGGTATCCAGTATGCGTCGAGTCAGGCCTATCATGCGTTCCCATGCTCCGCCCATATGCGAAGCATGAGGTGGATTGAAGATCCATATTGATCTTTGATCGAGGAGAAATCTCTTGATAGGTCCATCTTCAATGTTGATGACATCTACCCCTAGGTGGTCTGTTGATCCGATAAAATTTGTCCCACGATCGGATCGAAATTCCTTTACATGTCCTCTGATGGCAATGAACCTCCTTAAAGCGTTGATGAATGAAGATGAGGTCATATCTTCGATCACTTCCATGTGTACAGCACGAGACGTAAGGCATGAAAACATAATTGCCCAACGTTTTCCATGGGCTTGACCTCCTCTGGTGCGACGGGTGACTATTTGCCATGGTCCAAATGTGTCAACACCAACGCTTGAAAATGGAGGACCTGGTGTTAAACGGTCCTTTGGCAAATCTGCCATTATCTGATGCTCTACACACCGTCTCAGCTTTCTACAGGTCACACAGTGAAAAATGATGGATGACACTTGGCGCTTCCCACCAATTATCCAAAAACCTGCAGCTCGTACCGCCCCCTCTGTGTAATGACGTCCTTGATGTTTCATGAGGTCATGGTAGTGTCGTATAATCAATTTTGCAATGTGATGTTTACCCGATATGATGATTGGATTCTTTGCTGTAACATCAAGGGAAGCCTTGTTGAGCCTGCCTCCAACACGCAAGATACCATCCGAATCGATGAAAGGATTGAGTTTCAATATGGTACTCCCTTTTTTGATTGGTTGTCCTGTTTGCAATTGTTCAATCTCTTCAGCAAAACTTTCCTTCTGGACTTCCCTGGTGATCACTTTTTCAGCTTCCTGTAGAAGATGTATATCTTTAGCTTTAGAACAAGCATGCCAGCCTTTACATGGCGGTTGCCCACTCCAGCTTCTGACGATGTGTTTCAGATGAGCTATTCCTCCAACCAAGCCTTTCCAAGTTGAGTAATTTTTGAATCCAGATACAAAAGTTGTCAGATCTACGCATGATTTGATGACTGATATCACTGGTCTAATTTCTTTATCCAACTTTGAATTCACAAGTTTATAATTTGGACCAAGGTTCTCTGGTTCAGAATATTCCGTATCATCTGGATCTAAACGTTTGGTAAACCAGCGGGTTGGTCCTTTGAGCCATGTGGTGTCTGTCAGAATTCTGTTTGATGATGACCTGGTTGCTTCATCAGCTGGGTTATATTCAGATAGAACATAATTCCATTGTTCTGGAACAGAAGTTTTACGAATTTTTTCCACTCTGTTGCTTACGTAAGTGTAAAACCGTCTAGTGTTGTTACAGATGTAGCCGAGTGCCACTTTGCTATATGTATGGAAGTGAAATTCTTCTGTTGGGATACTCATTTGTTTCTTTATGATATTGGCGATTTCAATGCCAAGAACTGCTGCACATAATTCTAAGCGTGGTATTGTCACAGCACTCTTAGGAGCAACTTTAGCCTTTCCAAGTAAGAATCCTTGTTGTTGGTTGCCATCGGCGTCCGTTAATTTGATATAGGCAACTGCAGCAATCGCTTCCCCAGAAGCATCAGTAAAAAGATGCACTTCTCGTCTGATGGAACAGGTTAACGACAAAGTAGTATATTGTCGAGGAATATACAAAGTCTCAAGGCTTTGCATCTGTTCTTTCCAATCCGTCCATTGTTTTTCATATTCTTTGGGTAAAACCTGGTCCCAATCTGTTGTTTCAGCATTCAGTTTTCTCAAAAGCAACTTGCCTTTGATAAGAACAGGAGCTAAAAATCCTAAAGGATCGTAGAAGCTATTCAAGGTTGAAAGTAACCCACGACGTATACATGATTTTTCTTCAGCTGAGATTCTGAATGTAAACGAATCGGATTTTAAATCCCAACTCATCCCCAAACTTCGCTGGATAGGGAGCACATCTGTTGTGAGATCTAAAGACATTAGATCTTTTGCAAGGTCTTCTGAAGGGAAACTGTTCATTACGTCGCCGTTGTTTGATACAATTTTGTGTAATCGTAGTCCACCTTCTTGAATCAAGGCTTGTTGTGTCCTCATCATCAAACTCACTGCTTGTTTGACTGATGGTAGGGAGACAAGGCCATCATCCACGTAGAAGTTATGCTCTACAAAGCTACGAACATCATGTCCAAATGTAGTTTCCGCATTTTGTGCTGTTCTTCGCAAGCCATATGTGGCAACAGCAGGTGAGGGACTGTTACCAAACACATGAACGCACATCCTGTAGTCCACTAACTCTTTTTGAGGGTTGTTATCTTCATACCACAGAAATCGTAAGTAGTTCCTATGGTCTTCCTTTACTTTGAAGCAATGGAACATCTGCTGGATGTCCGCCATGATGCCTATTTTTTCAACTCTAAATCGCATCAACACTCCAAGTAAGCTATTTGTAAGATCGGGTCCAGAGAGCAAGACATTGTTCAATGAAACACCATTAAACTGCGCGGACGAGTCAAAAACCATTCTGATCTGATTTGGCTTTTTGGAATGGTACACACTGAAAATAGGTAAGTACCAGAACTCCTCCCTTTCATTGACTGGTGGTGCACGTTCAGCATGACCAGAATCAATTATCTGCTGCATAAATGTGGTGGCATGCAGACATTTTTCTGGGTTTCTCTTTAGATTCACGTCCAAAATATGAGCTCTTTTAACAGCTAGTTGCCTGTTATCTGGGAGTCTCCGTCTTGGTTCCTTAAATGGTAACGGTGCAACCCATTGTCCACTGTCATTTCGATAGAGTTCTCGATCCATCCTAGACAAAAACAATCTATCATCTATGGATAGTCCAGGTTGGTCATCGTATTCAGTTGTATGAAATACAGAGTCTCCAATAAGATCTGTTTCAGGAATGCATGGTATTTCCTTAACAGCGATGTTACTTGTACACGGATCACATACAGTAGTTCTACCGTTTGGTAAAATAGTTACTTTGTTTGCGATAACAATCTCTGGTCTGTGAGTTCTGCCTAGACACACCTCTCCGATGACAACCCATCCAAGACCAAGTTTCTGCGCATATGGTGACTGTGATGGGCCTATTCTTTGCTCAATAATATGGTGCGCATCTCCAAGATCACGTCCAATTAAGAGAATAATTTCCATATCGATCTCAAGAGGGTGTAGTTCACTAGCAATTTCTGACAAATGAGGATATGCATTTGCCACTTCTGGTGTTGGAATTTCCTGTCTGTTGTTCGGTATATCATCGCATTCTATGACAGTTGGAAGGTTTAGCTGATAGCTGCCATCAATAGATTCGATAACAAAACCACATGCTCTTCTTCCACTACAGATAGAACGTCCGCTGCATGAGAACAAAGTGTACGTTTGAGTTTCATTGTGCGTGTCGAAAAGATTGAAGAATTCTGATCTGGCTAGTGTTCTATTGCTCTGTTCGTCTATAATGGCATACATCCGGACAGCGCTATCTTTATTTCCTAAAGGATACACTCGTACGGGAACAACTTTTGCACAAGAGCGTCCACAGAGCGTTTGTTCACAGAGTTCAGTACATTTACTATCCACTGTTGATTTTGTTGGTAATTTCCTCTCCCCGCCATCTGCAACTGTGCTGACGCTGGCTGTCACATTGCTGGGCCCTTGATCGGGGTACATCGCTGTCGCATGACGCTTATTTCCACATATATCACATTTAATGGTCGCCTTACAATTTCTAGAAAGGTGCTTGGACATACAGCACTTGTAACAAAATCCATGCTCACGAAGAATATCCTTTCGTTCTTGGAGCGGTTTCGCACGGAAAGCTCTGCATGCATGCAATGTATGATCCGCTTTGTGTATTGGACATCTTGAATTAGTGTTAGTTTTGTTTTCTTCGTCTTCCCCTGCTAACTCCGTTTTACGGCTATGAACAGAAAGAGATCCTGTAGTTCCTTTACTTTCTTGTTGTCGTTTTTTCGATGTAGAAGATGATTCTGAACATTCATATTGAAGAGCTGGATCATTTTTCATCGTGCTGAGCTCTCGGATGAAGTTGACTAAGAATCCAAAAGGTGGAAAAGGAACATTAAACTGTTTCTTGTATCTGGCAGCTTGGGAAACCCATTTCTCTTGCAGTCCATGAGGGAGCTTATTGATGATGGGAATAACTCCAGACGATGAGTCGAAATATGAGAGAAGAATGGCATATGTCGGATTTTCTTTGACAGACTCAATTTCTGTAAGAATGTCTAAGAGATCGTACAGTTTCTTTGGCTCTTTGGATGAAATTTTGGGGAAACTATCCAGTTTTTGCTTCAAGGCAGTTTCTATCATTTCGGGTCTGCCATATCTCTCTTCAAGGCGATCCCATATGCGACGTAATCCTGTGAATGGGTTGTTGATATTTGAAGCTCTCATACTGCTGGCAAACTTTCGTGATTCGGGTCTCAACCATTTCACCAATAAATCCATTTCCTCAAATGGCGTCACATTCAGCTCTTTAGTGATGTTTTTAAAGGTAGCTTTCCAGGTTTCGTATGTTTCTGGTCGATCGTTGAAGGAACTAAAACGGGAAAGAAGAAGATCTTTCTTCAGAAGAAATTGCGTTAAGTCTGTGGCGACTCCAGAGTGTGAACATGGTCTGAATTCGGATGCATACGGATTCAACGGTTCACGTCTAGGTGGTGATAGGATGTTATCATGAATGTCAATTTTCTTTTCTTCTTTACTTTCAATATCACTGAAACGTGTTTGTCCATTCACAAAGTCAGCTGTAAATTTCTCTTTTGAAGACACCATTAGTTCTGTATATCTCGATGGAAAGTATTCTAGCCCACGCGACGAATCATTATCTTCTAGCATCCGGATCTCCGCCTCCAAGGTAGCTACTTCCTTTTGTTGCTCAAGAAGATCTAATTTTGCTTCAAGTAAATTCTTTTCCTTTTGTAGTTCTGTTTGTTTTTCGGCAAAGGCGAGTCGTGTCTGTTGAGCTTTGGCTTGCATGCGTTTTTTCCTCAATTCTGATTTTATACTGCTGTGTCGGCTAGAAATGGTAGCTTCGGATCTAGTTTCATATCTTTCGGAAAGTATTTCAGCCGCATCAAGAAGTAGATTTTTAATCTTTTCCCTGAAATTATCCATCATTGTATGACATCTTTCATTTTTCACTAAATGTTTCTCCATTTCCACTTCACTCTCTTCCGTGTGAGAACGATTAAAAAAGGAAAACAGTACATCTGTATCCATGACATAATGCTTTTTTGCCTTCCCTAGATCTGTCTCAATTTTTCGGAGGTATTTAATGTCTGTGGAAGATTCATCGAAATTCACTAAAATGTCTTCAAACTCCTTCCAGGACTTATCGACATCCCTAAGGTAAGACTCTAGTTTACTGTAGAAAAATTCTCGTCCTTTCTTTGTTAGAGTTCTTATTCTGCTTAGCCGGTCTTCTGCGTCAGACATCTTGATAGGAACACTTCTTTTACTATTCTGCCATTACTTTTGCAGATAGTTTAACCAAAGACACAATAGGACGGTGCTCATCGTTGCGACTGGAAAATGGCTGTAGTTGAACGTACATTTCCTAGCCATTCAGACAAGAAAGTACGTACCGTGGAGCTACGTGTGATTCGAGATGGACAAGCTGTGTATTATACTCGTCCTGTTAAAGAACTGGTTCTTTTGTTACCCGTGTGAACATCATGACAATTTGATTTGCATATGTATTTCATTTGAATTATTGAAATTCTTTACAAGAGACATATAGTGATATCTCCCGATATCAGACGGGGAGTGTGAAGAGTTATCGTTATTTGTTAAAATATTTCCTCTTTTTTATATTGAATTATCTTTCTTTACGACTTAGACTTCAAACCCGTTTAGAGTTACCATTCTTAATTCGAGCACGTACTTCCTGTTTACCTGTGAGTGTGTTTCACACATCGGTCGATTGTTCCAGTCATTCAATTTCTACTTAGAGATAGCACACACTGTAAGTAGTCTTTTGCAGTTCATTATCATGATTCTCTTAGCCTTTGAATACATATTTACTTTATTTTGGTTTGTTAGCTATTCTTGTATATTATATTTAGAAGTGGCATACATCTGAATATTTTCACTACGCGGCTCGTGCCAGTCCCGTATCTGACATAATAGACCATCGGAGTCTTGTATCCCTTACGTATGTATATATTTAACTGTATTAGTGTAATGTTTCTCTATTCTGTCATTTATGAGAATAAACTAATGTCATTGTTCAGCATTGAGTTCATTTCGAAAGTTTCGTTTTGCATGCTTATAATTTTTGTAAGAAGCATGATTCATACCACGGGGACGTCCTTCGCACAACCAAATGTTTCGTAAACGACGCTCCGTATCATGCAATTGTTTAACTCGTGACGTCCACTCGGGCTTATCTTGCACGGAACACACGTGTATACCCAGTGCCAGAATTCAACGGTCCCGTCGGGTGTAACTTTAGCTTTTGCAAAGCATTTTTATGATATCTATAATCCAAAACAAAATGATACATTCGATTCGGACTTCTTTCACGACATCGAAACATCATGTAGTAATTTGTAAAGCAGTCTTATATCCTGTTCTGCAACTTTTCCTGGTGGTTCTGTGACCGTCGACAAAATATGCCACATCCTCCGTGATTTCAAACGAAGAAAAGCCCCCGGTCTTGACCGTATTCAGAACGAACATTTTATCTATGGCTGTATTCAGTTAGGTAAATGCATTACCTACCTTTTCGATGCTGTTATAGAAATAGGACGAATTTCATCATGCTGGAAAAAAAAACTTGATTATTCCCATCTACAAAGGTAGTAACAATCCAAGGAAGTCCCACGACAGTTACAGAACCATAGCCCTTCTTCCATGCCTCCTTAAAATCTTAGGAAAGTTGTTACTAACCCGAATTCGGACTCGTATCCAGCCGTTGATAAATTTTCCAAATCAACAACAGCAAGGTTTTCAACAAAAACATATTATATACGTATAACAGCGTCCTTCAACCTTTAAGAGACGATTTACCACAATATAGAACATGGGAGTCCCGTTCTTGTAGCCTTTCTCGATACGCAGAAGGTATTTGACACGGTCTGTCGACATGGTCTAATGTACAAACTACATCGGCTCGTTTATGGAGTCTAGTAAACGATTGTCATGTAAACACATCGTTCTCTGTCGTTGTTAACCAAGTCAGTTCCGACTGGTTTCCAATTTCACAAGGCGTTAGACAGGATGGTATTTTGTCAACCTTTCTCTACCTTGTATTTATCGACGACTTGCTGCACGAAATTCAAAATCTGTGTTCAAATACCGGTATTTTCAGTATCACAAGCTCTAATCCAACACTAGCGGATGATATTTGTTGTGTTGCGCTCACCCCGCATGGATTACAGAAAATCCTACGCAAAATATACGAGTATTCAACAAAATGGCGTTTTACATTCAATGCAAACAAATCCAATGTCTTTCATTTTTATCCAAAAAAGGGCAAATCATGCGGACACATTAATTCGGCACCTAGGCAAGAATGTTATTCATTCTTCCAAAGAATACACGCACCTGGGAATTTTACTGAATTCCACATTTGATCCAAGTAGCAGAACTTCGAATGCTTAAATGAAAGGACGCCAAACGTATTTTACACTAAAATCATCCAAACAGCTCAAGCTATATAAGAAGGTAGTTCTCCCCTCTCTATTATATGGATGCGAACTCTGGTGCGACCTACAACGAAAAGATGTCGAAATCCACAATACATTTCAAAAAATTTATTGCAAAACACGCAATGGGTCTCCATCAGCAAACTAGATCGGATATGAGTGAAAGCCTTTTAGGTCTGCTTCCTATTACTGCGGAGATTGACATCAAGAAACTGCAATTTGTTGGACGTCTTTGTGAACTTGACACTAATTATCTCACAAAGCGTATTTTCCTCATTCGTCTATTCTCGTATGTGATGAACCCATGTGCCAAACATCACGGATTTATTCAGGACATCATGCCTCTATTGACCAAATATAATTTGTATCCCGCTTTAACTCGATATCTTGAAAGCGGTGCCTTCTCTTCAAAATGGTCCCTTGGGGATCCGGGTTAGAATAGGTCCTTAGCACCCCTTGCTTGGCGACTAAATGGGGCGGTCCTTCGGATGAGACCGCAAAATCCGAGGTCCCGTGTCACAGCAGGTGTGGCACGATAAAGATCCCCCCCCCCCCTGTTTAAAGGCCATAAGCGCAGAGCATAGGCCGAAATTTTGCAGCCCTTCTCCGTATGAGTGAAATATTCTCGAGAGGGACGTTAAACAATATTCAATCAATCAATCTCTTCAAAATCAGAGTGAAAAAGATCTGTTTAATCCTATGTAATCACTTACTATTCCGATTCCAGACGACAGCGCATGCGTGCTGATCCTGACTTCGCCCGATTTATCATTCTTTGCGATGGAAAATCACGAACTTTGCTCTGGAATATTCCGCACAATAATAACGAGATTCTTCTGTGCAAGTTTATCATAAAATTATGGACTCTTCTGGATACACCACCCGAAATTTGCTCATTGTGCGCGAGACCTTTCACAAATGTGTTTGAGCACGTTTCCACTACCTGTTTTGAAACAACCCTATATCGCGACGCCTGGTGGGAAACTTTGATTGAAGACTTTGATATTTCTCTGGCTGCCGACCTATGTGGGCTGTCCCAATATGACTTGTATTTATTTATCCTCGGCGCAAGAAGCGTGATCTCAAAATGAAATTAATATATATTGTGTATTAATAGCAGATAAAAATGTATTTGAATATGAATTTGCTCGACACATGGGCTGTATGTTTTCTGAAAGGCAAAAAACTCCTGAATTTATGATATTTTTTATTGATTTTGGCATTTTTTACGCCCGTCTTTAGACGGGACGTATTATGTTTCAGCGATGTCTGTATGTCCGTCCATTCATTCGGGGTTTTCTGTTTTTAACTTCATTTCTCTGTCGCATATCAAGCTGAAACTTGCTATGTAGCTTCTTTGTGGATTACTCTAAATCTTGTGGCAATGTTGATCCGTTTTGACCTCTCTTGCAGGAGTTTTGCCCCTTTATTTGAAAATTATTGCTATTTGAAGAGTACATAATTTGTCCGGCTAATTCCTCTCACAGTTTTCAAGTGAGGGTCATCTTGTTTTACGGAGTGTTTGTATGGATATTGAAGATGTGCATGTGGCAAGGATTTTGATTTCCTTCAATTTAAAAAAAGAAAGAAAATTACAGGTTATTGAACTTAATCAGTTTTGAGGAATTATTACATAGAGAGTACGTGATTTGTCTTTTTTTTCTTCCACAGTTTTCAAGTGAGGACCTCCTTATTTTACAGAGTATTTGTATGGGTATGGACAATGTACATGCGACAACGATCTTGATTTCCTTCAATTTTTTTATATAGAAAATTACAGGTTGTTGAACTTAAGTCAATTTTGAGGAAATATTGCATTGAGAGTACATGATTTGTCTTTTATTTTTCCTTCTACAGTTTTCAAGTGAGAACCTTCTTATTTTACAGAGTAACTGTATGGGTATGGCCGATGTGCATGTGGCAACGAGTTTGATTTTCTTCAATTTTTGAGAAAATTACAGGTTGTTGAACTTAGTTTTTTTTAAAAAGGAAATATTCATATTATGCAAAGAAAGTATGTCACAGTCTGATGATGGCTGCTACTACCTAAAGCAAAGTTTTACAAATTGTGGCTTAAGAAAACACCCAATGTAAGCATTTTCACGAGCGTATTATGTACCGTTTGCAGAACCTCTTGTTGGCATTATTTTATGCCAACTTCACGCTCCTGTCATACAACTCAAAGCTATTTTGGATAAAATTAAACGTAGATTTATGCGTCTGAAATCATTCAATTTGTTCGTTCCGCCTGGACGGAATAATTTCAAGCGATGCATCCAGGAATTTCCCGTACTCTTTCTCTCTGCATCGGTCCATGTTGGGTTATAATTAATAATAACCACTTGCATGGCTTGCCAAATGTGACTTTTTTGTTAGAAGTGTTCTCATATATAGGTCAGTCACGCGTTTGGTTTTGATGGTTGATCGGTGGTTGTTAATTTTAAGTCCAATATTTATAGTTTCCCAAACATATTGTTGACCACATTGTTTACAAGTGATGAAGTTTATGTAATTATTGGTTTTACAGGAGAGATGACCCAATATTTTGTAAGTTTTGCCTATAGTGAAGCTTTGGAACGTTTCTGATTCCTGGTTAAATGCAAAGCAAACAGCGCTTGCCAGAGCAAATTGAAAAGGCTCCATTGGGAAGAGGGTTAGCGATGTCCAATCTGGTCCTTACCACAAAATCCTTTATATTCCTGGGGCGTCTAAAGGACACCATTGGTGGTTGACAAGAGGTACTTTACAGTCTTTGGTTTTCTCCCTGTACTGTAAAAGCGATGGCCTGTCATCATTAATGGCATTGGTAACAGATTGCGGCTTGTAACATGAGACTTTAATCGTTGACTTTGTTGTATAAAAGATTTCTCGTTGGAACAAATCCAACTGGCGCGAGTTGCAAGGCCTTTAGGTACACACTTCAAGATGTAATGTTGGTGAGAGCTAGATGGCCTTGAATATAAATGGACCGGCGTCGATCGGTTTAGTCTGTTAGTATGGAGATCAAATTCAATTTCACCATTAAGGTAATTCCACCCTTCTAGAATTATAGGTTCATTCTTATATTTGATTGTTGATTCTTCAAATAATATATCTTAGTAACAAATAAAAATGATAAAATAAGTATGTTGCGGTGTTAATAATTTTTTCTATCAATTAGCATACACATATTTGTATCAACGTCAGAAATTTGCAATTATCCTTAAAAAGCATCATCAAAATTTCACAAGAACTGGTTAAAATGATATAATAGTATTCATAACAATTTCATGAAATAAAACAAAGAAAATAAACAAAGTGTTTGTTGAAAAATCTATCGCATAATATCGACTTGATAAATAATTCAATGAAAACAGTTATTGCCCTTAGATTCAATATTTTGAAACATATTTATTATTTATATATAACTTAGACTTTTGAAATATTCTATGGTTAACAAGATTTTTTACAATAGCTATTGAAAAAGACTCCAACAACATTTATGATCCTGCCATGCATAAATCATTGACTTTGCGAAATTTTATGACGTCACAGGAGGGTGGAACTACGTTAACAAAAGTGGATGATGTATCAAGAAATGTATTGTTGGTATCTCGCCTATTATACCCCAACAGATGCAGAGTTCCGAGTCTCGAATTGGTACGCGGAAGTCCTTTGGGTTGTTGACACTGCATATATCTCAGCGTCAAATACGAATGTCGCACGACCGTGAATTTGTTTCCTTAATACAAATTTTCTCGGAGTCAAAACAGTCATCTATCTGGTATATAGCGAAAAACTACAAGGAAATTGAACTCTGCAAGTCCATATGCAAACTGTACACAAATACGTGCTCAATGGACCAATTCCATAATTGTGCTCTTTATGGAAGGTCTTTCTCTAATGTGTTTCTACAGTCCTCTTGTTGATGTCCAGCAACTGCAACTATTAGGGACAATTCACGAACTATTTCGACATACGCCTATGTGCAGAGTTATGCGGATCGACAGAAAATGAAATGTTTCTTGTTCTACTGGGGTGTTCTACAATTGAACTTTCATCTTGTTTGAAGCGCAGCGGCGCATAACGATAGTGCTCTCGCTCAGTTACGGGTATCGATTCCCTAGCTGTCAGACACACCAAGCTGTTATTTGCCCCTATCCAACACGTCATATTGTATAAATGTTTATTTTTCTATAATCTTTTTGTTTCTGTATATATATATATATATATATATATATATATATATGTCTGTTCAAAATGTAATATTGATGTATACATATGTAATTGTATAACTCATATTACAGTATCTCCACATGGAGGAAATAAAGAATGAATGCATGAGATGATGCAGGGATTTGAACAGTCTCCTTTAAAGTCAGCATTTCCCAAATTCTATGGTTGTTATAACAATCTAGTTTGCCAATACAACCTATTATTGGCTCAAATGCTGTCCGACTTGTTAGGCTGTTCTTGGCACACTGATTTTGACTACGGATAGCTCCGTTTACCTGATCAAGGTATAGGGCTCACGGTGGGTGTGACCGATCGACAGGGGATGTTTGCTCTTTCTAGGCACCTGATCCTACCTCTGATATATCCAGGGGTCTGTATTTGCCCAACTCTATTTTGTATTGCTTATAGGAGTTTGAAGATTGATCACTGTTCGTTATCTTCATATTTCATTGCGTCATACCAAATGCTTGATAAGCTGCTCAATGTAATTTTGTAAAAAAAAAAATTAAAAATCAATAAATAAAAAATAAAAAAAATAAAAAATCGTGTGATGTATTGATTTATTGCTATAAGGTGATGGACCCTTTCAAATGTTAGTGCATAATTGTTACGTTTTTCCCAGAATCAAACAACAAACTGCAAATGCCGCACCTGCAGCTATATGATTCATAATGATCTTTTAAGTGTCGTGCAAGACTTGATTTTTGTTGGTATGCTTTGCTACAAATGTCACAAAATTATTCCTTAGGTGTTGAATAAACAGCCTTTGTGCTGGGTACATCTAAGAAAGACCCGTGATAGAATCGTCAAAGTACTTAGTAGTTGTTGTTAAAGTCGTTTTCCATTCCCTACGTTCTTAAAATGAAATCATATTTAAATTCAAGACAATTCTAAGACAGAGATATCTTGTCTGAAAAGCTCGGCTAGTGGGATCTAGTATATGTCCATCAACTCATGAGGACGTATATATTGCTGGTTTAACACCCCCCCCCCAACCCCAACGCCCCCCCCCCCCCCTGTTGTCTTCACAACTGACAAATAAAATAAGTTTCTTCAGCGTGTCGGCATTATTTGTAAAAAAAAAAAACACACCAGAAAACCAAAACTGATTTAAACAGTGTTTGAAAATAAATGGCATCGGGATTCACGAAAGATTTTTTTGTAGTCTACCCCGCTTAATACATGTTTTACAGAGTAACGTAATCAACCCCGTGTAATCAGCGTCCAATTCAAGATGCCGATTGACTACGATTTTCACTTTACCAATTTTCTTGCATATTACTAATCTTACAACCCATCTCCCACCGGGTAATTAAAAACAACTTCATTATACCGAAATGAAAAAGCGAAGAAAACGAACAATGATCAATCTCATAAATCTAATAAGGGATATACAAAATTAAGAATAGGACAAACACAGATTCTTGGATACAACAAAGGTGGGATCAGATACCTAGGAGGTGTAAACAACCCCCATTGACCGGTCACATCCGCCCTAAGCCCCCCCCCCCCCCACTTTGATCAAGTAAACGGAATAATCCGTAGTCAAATTCAGTATGTAGAGAACGACCTAACAATTGAGATCTGATTTGTTTTCCCATGGGGTAGGAAATTACCGATTTCTGATTTGTTTACTTTTATCCATGGACTCTTAAAACAAAGTTCATGGGGGAATGTAATGATTTCTTCTGAAAATAGATGTTTTCTAACTAATGGAAAATCTGTTTTATGCGTTATTCTATACAAAAATGAAATTCAGTTACACTATGCACGCAATGAAAGTATTCATCCGACAGCTAAGTAACTACTGTGTTTTCACAGTGTGAAACGATAACAAGTTTATATAATGTATATGCCTTGGTTGCACATGTAATTTTTGCATATCTAATTGCATGAATTGTGTTTTCACTGTAGAAAATATTGATTAAAATTGAATAAACAATTTATGATATGCTAGAGACATCTTGATCCTGATCTTAATAAGCCGAGGACTTTGTTACATCATGACCCAACAATCACAATGGATACTTGAAAATATTCAGTGGCTAAAATCATTGTGCATCCCCTGTCGACCGGTCACACCCGTCGTGAGCACAATATCTTGATCAGATAAACAGAGTTATCCGTAGTCAAAATCAGTGTGCCAAGAACGGCATAACAATCGGTATGAAACACGTCAGACAGCATTTGACCCAATGAAAGGTTGTATTAATGTGATTGTTAGCTATACTGTATTTTTACTGCAATTCTCATCTTATCATAGGAATATCCAGTCTCGCTGGAATGTACAAGTCCATATTTTATGACAATGAACAAAAGACAGGATTTTTCAAAATTCTGAAGCTCAACATCCCACCATATCAAATCTTCTTAACTTCAGCTTATATATTGCATATACATGTACCATGATAAAATCATTCATAGAATAAACATATTTGCTATTTAAGCAAGTGGGTGTAGCAAAAATATATATGAAGTGGATATAAAAATGATGACACTGAAATCATAAGTACAAAAATAACAAAAAACTCTTTAGAATCTCATCACTTCCAATTTAGACCGAGCTACTTGCTCAAAAATATGTGGGAAAGCTCATATAACTTCTAAGACTTACCAAACAAAGAGAAAACTATTAGGGACCGAAATCGCTCATTTGTAAGGTGTCTCAATCTGGCTCTCCTGTCTTAATTAAGAAGAAAGAATAGGCTTCGTCAGCCACGTTTATGTCCCGACATGTCCCAATAACCTAGATCTACTCCAGACTACCTTACTTCAATACTGAATGTAAATAATCTACCTTTGGCTTCAGCAGGAATGCCGTCCTTCTGACGGAGTTCTTACCATTATTCATTCCTCTGGATCCTCATTGGTTTTTAATGAAAGAATTCCAAACTATAAATTTGAACATCACACATACAGAATTCAGTTTAGGACATACGTAAGCATGGTAAATAGACTAAATACAGCAAGATAACTCGGCATATAATAAGTAGCTTTTCTTTTAATTTAAAACTGGGATGTATGTCTAATTTTATTACAGAAGTCGATTGTAAAAGGGGCTGGTTCACGATTTTAAATATTTTTCATTTTTGATGGTAAACATTAAAAATATAACTCATTTAATGTTGACAGCCAAAATTTTGACCTTTTGAAAGCAAGAATAACAGCAATATTTTAGCATTAAATTTGTGTTATGTAAACAAAAACTCGAGTCTTTATGTATGCAAACAAACAAGTGAAATATTGATTTTGTAATGTAAAGCATCGTAATTTTGCATAGTCACAAATTTTAGCTTTTAGATGACACATTTTACCCCAAAAATGCTTGAAATGTGAAAGATATAATAAACTTGGATCGATATCCATTTCTTTTGAAAATTTCGTAAACAATAACATACCGCAATCTTTGTTTACAAAACAAATAATAAACTCTCTAAATGAGTTCTAATAATGTGTAACCTTGATTTTTATGTGAACTCTTAAACACATTAGACAGTGGATTTTGATCATTAAATGTGAAAAAGAATCGGGAACCAGTCCCTTTAATCATATAGCATGATATTAAAGCAACATTGATGGAATCTGTCTTAGTTAGGACTTGAACCCTGATAGTTGTTGGATTTCAAGAATGGTTCAATGAATTAGTAAAACAAAACGGCAACAATGCAGCGTAAATCTACAATAATCTACCTCGAATCTACAACAATCTATCTCGAATCTTCAACAATCTACTTCGAATCTACAACAATCTATCTCGAATCTACAACAATCTATCTCGTCTCTACAAAAACATCTTGTCTGTTTTAGACTTAGCTCATTTGATCGTTCCTAATTGTTCCAAGTAATAACATGGTTGTGTATACATTGACATTAGAAAATTATTGTTGGGGATAAAAAAAAAAAAGAGTAAACAAAATCTTTGGATCAATTAAGGATCGAGCCGGGAACTGTTGCATTACTAGCTAGGTGATCGAGCCTGGAACTGTTGCATTACTAGCTAGGTGATCGAGACGGGAACCGTTGTATTACTAGCTAGGTGATCGAGCCGGGAACCGTTGCATTACTAGCTAGGTGATCGAGCCGGGAACCCTTGCATTACTAGCTAGGTGATCGAGCCACTGAGCCATTCAGGCCGTTAAACAAAGTGTGGTAATATTACTTCACTATAAGACTTGAATCCATTTTATAAAGAAGATTTACTATTCTATTTCAGAAATCACACAAGAACTATTATCAAGACAATTTTTTCCGAGAAAATGTCAGAAATGTCACGTAAGTCCTTAAGCAATATTTATCACAGCACTAACGAACATTGAATTTTGAACTGCTGCCAAAAATATTGTGTGATACAACTAGGGTTGCTTTTAATGTTTCACAAATTGTGTTTTACAGACTTTTTATGCCCCCGAGATGGAAGATCGTGGGGCATATTGTTTTTGTCCTGTCTGTCATTCTGTCTGAAACTTTAGCCTTGCTAATACCTTTTGAACAGTAAGTGCTAGAACTTTGATATTTCACATGAGTATTCCTTGTGACAAGACCTTTCCGTGGGTACCAACATTTTTTTACCCTTGAGCTGGGAGTTTAACCTACTTATTGAAAACTTTAACCTTGCTAATAAGTTTTGAACAATGAGTGCTAGAACTTTGATATTTCACATGAGTATTGTGACAAGACCTTTCTGTTGATGCTAAACCTTTTGACCTTGGCATTTGACCTACTTTTAAAAAATTGACATTGGTCATAACTTCTAAATGGTAAATAGAGCTTTCATATTGCACGTGAGCATTTCTTGTGACAAGTTCTACTGGTACCAAGATATTTGTCCTTGTGACCTTGGCCATCTTTGGAATTGGCCATTATCGGGGGCATTTGTGTTTCACAAACACATCTTGTTTGATTGTGAATGTTTGGTTTTTGATCAATCTTTGCACTAACCGTGTAGTAGAATATGCTTTGCAGGATTTCCGCGTGTCAAGGCCGATTGAGTTTAAATGCATACAGTCTGCAATCTCCCTCACACACTCTGGCATAAGACTGTCGCGCTGTGTTCTGAAAGAAAATTCATTGACGCAGAAGTCCAATAATCAATACAATGTGCAAGGAGCCCAGTAGAAACGTTCGATCATTTTATAGTGTTCAAAATCTTATTTAGAGCACCACACAGAAGGGTGGTGGTGACGGGAGTTGCAACCCTTAACCCTCTTTGGATGAACATTTTTTTTAACAAGAACGGTCTTTTTTCCATCTCGAAATTACATCCCCATAAAACTGTAAAATCTTGACACTGCATAAAAATCGACTATCATAAATTCAGTATGTATACGAGGGTTGTTCGATATGTAATGTGTATTGTGTGATATCTCAAAAGCATTCGACTCAAATAGTGAAATGAACATCAAAACATCTCTTGGGTTTGTAATACATAATTTTAATCTGAAATGCGTCATTGTACGCTGATTTAGATAGACCTCTGAGGCACTGACTGATGGTTGAGCTAAGGGCTTGTCGGGACTTGTAACGAAGACCAGATAAGAACTTTTTAAGTTTTGGAAAAAGGAAAAATTCACATGGGGCTAGATCTGGAGAGTATGGTGGGTGTGGCAAGACGGTAACCTTCTCCGATTTAAAAATTGCTTCACAAGCTCAGATGTATGTGATGGAGCATTATCATGAAGTAGACGAACATGCCTTAATCCTGACACAGGGCGTCGTTTATGATAATATTTCTTGAGTGTTTTTAGTATAACATCTCGGTAATACTGACCTGTAACACTTTTGCCCTTCGGCACCGGAATTTGTACGGATATACCATCACATGAGAAGAATATGCAATAAAGTACCTTCTTTGTGCTTATGGTTCTTTTGGCAACTACAGACCTTCTACCGTGTTTAGTTAGCTATATTTTGTTTCCAATTTTTCTTACTAGTTCGAAATAGTGAACCCATGTTTCGTCACCAGTAACAATGTTTGCGAATTGTATTTAATTGAATTTGGGAAACATTTTGAGCCATTGATTAGCGGTTTGTATTCGTACCCGTTTTTGGTTATCTGTCAATATATGCGATATCCATCTGGCAGAAATATTTCGTACTTTCAAAATACGCTTCAAAATGAAATGCACCCGCGATAGCGATATGCCAACAGCTTTGACAATATCACGAATCGTGTATCTGCCATCACTTTAAATTATTTCCCTGACTTTTGAGACATTTGCCTTGCCTGTTACAGTCACAGGTCGGCCAGAATTTGCTGCATCTTTGACAGACTCTGTACCAGTCAGACATTTCTTTCTCCACCTACGAACTGTCTCATAAGATATCTTATCAGACCCATAAATTCCCCCCAATTCAGTAAAAATCTGCATTACCGAATGACCGAGTTTTGTGCGAACTTTTATATAAGTTCTATTTTTTTTTTCAATATTCTCAACCTGTTTCCCAACCATTTTTACAACAGTGGTCAACGACTGGCTCTATTGAAAAGACTTTTAAGTTTAAAATTATGTGGAGCTGAAGACTCGTGTTTATACCGTTGGAAAGGTATTGAATAGAGCTATTCAAGAGTATCATCATCCACGAAATCGTGCAAAGTGTTATCGCGCTGTGGTTCAATACACATTACATATCGAACAGCCCTCGTATGTATATACTAGAAGAACTGTGTAAAACATTAGATTGTAAACAGCTCTTGGATGGTAACAATAAATCTCCGGGTAATTCTTGAAACAAAAACCCCAAGTTTTGTAAGAAGACAAATGGTTCCCTTCCTCGAGTATCCTTGGTCGCCATGTCATCTTTCCGATTACTGAGTAGATATGTAAATCTGGTACTTCCGAGTTGTATATGTACCCTGTGGTCCTAATTCAGGATCTAATCGAACACAAATCCAGCAGAATTTGGTGACCCGATTTCATACCATAATGATGACACCAGTGACGCACGACATGTGTCACCAGCACTGTCTAGAGTTTCGGGACATTCATCATCAATATTCCATTAATTAATGCGAGAGCAGGACAGTGACCTTGCCTGCTGCAAGGATTTGAATTAACTTTGAGTTGTAATTGTACGCTGCTGGGGAAGGAATGTAAATATGCAGATCAAGATTAACATAAGAATAGCTGTGGGAATACGTAGACTCAAGAGTACAGTGATGTTCATTTTTTTTTTTTATAATCTTCCGCTGCTTTGTCCATTACAATGCTTACAGTACTATGTATCCATGCTCAGTTACTTCTAAAACAAATCCAGGTTAGAATAGGTCCTCAGTACCCATTGCTTGTCGTAAGAGGCTACTAAATGGGGCGGTTCTTCGGATGAGACCGCAAAAACCAATGTCCCGTGTCGCAGCAAGTGTGGCACGATAAAGATCCCTCCCTTCACAATGGCATCATAGGCCTAAATTTTGTAGCCCTTCACCGGCAGTGGTGACGTCTCCATATGAGTGAAATATTCTCGAGAGGGACGTAAAACAATCGAGATTATTTGAGTTTATATCAAATAGTCCGTATTAATTTTGATACACCCTGTAGGTCGGGTCTACGTGACTTTAGCGGCTAGATGGTACAAGTTAATTTGTATGCACTACGTCACACTCGGTACTCCCTGTGATCGAACCCATTCATTACACTTTTTCCAACCGAAGCACCCACCCACCCTCCCCCAATTTTAATTTGTATATACATGTTCTTTCCTTTTGGTTCTGCTGTTTCCTTCTCTTTCATAGGTTTCGCAACAGACGAAGACTTCCAACAGGTTACCTGGATAAAGTAAATGGTAAAGCCTGGACCACACCAAGTGTGACTGCATTGCCATTCGGGATGGAGTGCCTTAATAACAACTTTTTAAATGTTAAGGGGGAATTTTTAATATTAAGGCAAATTGTTGATACAGTGTATTTGAGTCTAATTAATTAGACTGTCGCATGTTTAAGGGGGGGGGGGGTTGGGGACTGGGGAGTCGGTAATGGTATGTGATGACTGTTTCTGCTCCAAAACCTGGTTGTTTCCCCCACCTGCTTCTAAAGCAGGGGGCAATTTACAGTACTAAAAGTCGTACAAGTTAAAACAAGTAAACTAATAGTGGGGCCACCACCGGGGACGGTTGGGCCCACATCCACCTCACTTCAGTGAGGGGATGCTACAGTCTGATGCATGTTTGGGGCTTATGTCCAACATGATAATGTACATACCAGGTAGCACTGCAGGAGACAGGGTGAGAAGGGCGGGTCTCGCTTACCTCCTTAGAACGCTGGCGTCCGTTCAGGTCTGGGCACTGAATGTTTTACTCGGGCCCCCCAGTGTACCCCTTACAAGTTAAGTTGAACTGGCTCACTGGGCGACTCCCCAGTTACCCCACAAAATTTTCACATGCGGCCGATATTGTCCATTTCAGTATATCCCGGATGTGTCATTGCTGTTATATGAATAAATTGGTAAACGTTGCTTATGTCTGTTATTCACTGCAATGAGTCATGGACTGTTATTACAGCCAGTTTTTTGGTTTTATCTATCAGGCGGATTCTTTAATTAATGTTCAATCAATCAATCAATCTATAACAAATAAGCTCTATAACCGCACTTTAGATGTCTTCAAACAATGAAAGAATTCATAACGTTTAACAGAGGGAAAATAAAGTAAATTAAAATTAGGAAGAATTGTTTTAGCACACTAAAACTGATCTCTCCCCTACCATTTCCCATAGTTTTTAAAAAACATTTTGGGGGATCATCTTTAAAGTGGAAAATTAAGACTTACAGTACATAACATTTGCCTATATGTATATGAGCTTCAAACAAGGAACAGTGTTGTGAACATATGATAGTAAATTAATCTTGCCAACGTACCAAATGTCCAAAACTTCTCTTATTTTACCTTTACATAAAAGGTCAAACGTCATAAAAATGACATGTGACACACTGACTTATGGTATACCCACGTACCAAATAAAAGTTATGGTCTGGACAATAAAAATGCCCAAAAAATTCTATTATTAAAAATGGCACGTGACACACTGTCTTATCTAGCTGCAGAACTGTAGCTCTCTGAAAAAATATTTTGACATAACAGAGAGCTACAGAGCCACCCCTTATAAAAACCTTCGATTTACGGCGCACAAAAAGCTGCGCACGGTTGAGGCCTTATATTGTTGTATTCTTGAGTTGCTGTCTCATAAATTTAATATCAAAAATTTTTTAACATATTTTTCTACTATATTTGTGTCTAAACATACCTTCAAATATTCATTAAAGCCCCATACGACCTGAAAACTCCAAGCTTCAAATGATTTCGTTTGTTGACGTAGCCATGTTAGGTAGCCGGTCAATTCGTACCCTGTTGTTGTTGGTATCTATTCATAAAATTCGTTTTATGTTATGTATTCGCTCTTCATTTATTATCAATACGAATAATTTATAGAAATTAAAAAATTAAGTTTTTCTAAAGGTAAAATAAGCTCTTGATTCATGAAAATGCTACTAAAGTCCTCAACACTCGTGTGGCAGGGATGGAGACCGGACCAGACTAATGAAAGCCGCATTGCCGTGAGTTTAGCTATTTGAATAATTATTATTTAAAGGCATTGGGGTGATATATTATTTAAAATATTTAGCAAAAATATTTGTGGGGATATTAGTTCACATCTAGACGTTATTTTGCAAGTATGGAAATTAACCAGGATTCGAATTGACCGGCTACCTAACATGGCTACGTCAACAAACGAAATCATTTGAAGCTTGGAGTTTTCAGGTCGTATGGGGCTTTAATGAATATTTGAAGGTATGTTTAGACACAAGTATAGTAGGAAAATATGTTAAGAATTTTTTTATATTAAATTTATGAGACAGCAACTCAAGAATACAACGATATAAGGCCTCAACCGTGCGCAGCTTTTTGTGCGCCGTAAATCGAAGGTTTTTATAAGGGGTGGCTCTGTAGCTCTCTGTTATGTCAACATATTTTTTCAGAGAGCTACAGTTCTGCAGCTATGTCTTATCATGGTATACCCACTTACCAAATATCAAAGGCCTATGTAAAAAGACAAAAACGTTATGGCCCGGACCAACTTTGTTTGAGAAGCGGAAGAAGAATCCACACTATAACAATATGGGATGGGGAGACATAATGATTGTGATGAACAGAACAGTCTTGGTAATATGTTTCTACAATACCAACATACCATACGTAATCTTACAAATTCAGGAAGTCGTGATAACAGACTCTCCGTAATTCACGAAGTAGTAATAATAAAGTATATTACATGTATTACCACGTCTCCATATGAGTGAAAAAGTCTGACATTATATTTAACAGAATGTTTGATTAATGAAGTCTTTTATTACCACGTCTCCATGAGTGAAAAAGTCTGTGATAATATATTTAACGGAATGGTTGATGCTTATACAGATAATGACTCTTAAAGTACCTTTGTCGGTAGATCTGCCCTTCTGTTAATTTTGCATTCTTAGGATTTATGAGATTGATCACTGTTCGTTGTCTTCACATGTTCATAATCAAAACAAAATTATTCTCACTTCGATATCATTAACAAATTGCTATATGAATGATGCGGAGTTTGACAAGTATTATGTTTGGCGAGAAATGTGTGAATCGCCAAAATTACCACATCGTTAAAATTTCCACGACGGCAGCAATTTATAGTTTGATGTCCAATTTCGGACAAACATCATACTAACGAAATACCAGAGGGTAGAATTTGACCGTGTTAACCCTTTTCACACGTGACGGATTTCAAATCTATGCAAGGATTTTGATACAGAATTTACCATATACGTCCAGGTAAAATTACATGTTGGAATGATGATATAGTATTTGTGTAATGTTTCACTTCACCAGTACACACAATAAATGATTTAACTGGCAATGAATACACACCTTTCTTTTCTCATGTGAGCTATTCTATACAGTAAAATCAATTTTTAAAACGTTACTGCACGCATTGCGAAACTATCTAAGCAATAAGTAAGTTAGACTTGAACTAATAATTGCTTTAGATATTTTCTTCACGATTCCTAATCATCTTGAGGGTGATTTTCAAAGGCCATTCCTAATTGGTTTCTACAGTACATGAATTTTTTCCATTTGCGCAAAAGAAAAAAAACCCAACTACATCCAATGTTTCTAAAATAGGCTGTCTTGATATGGTAGGTGGAAAATATTGCATTCAGTCGATCTAATCCCCAGTACTTCATCACGCCATGAGAAAAGAAACTGTAAAATGTTTATTTTTATTTAATGCCATTTAAGGAAATAGTTTTGTTTTTCATCAATATACTTCAAATGGAATCGTAAATTCTTGTAATCTACTTTCGGCATCTGCAGTCAAATTTAAAATTGATTAAAAATGTCGAGTTGAGACAGTGGAACAGTGTACCATTCGGACATGACACTCAAAAATCACAATCACCAATGTTTTGTCAAAATTCATCCTTTACTAGTTCAATATATACATGTATCCCGATATAGGGACTCATTCTGAAGTCATAAAGAGACGCCCTGTGGAGATCCGGGTTAGAATAGGTCCTCAGCACCCATTGCTTGTCGTAAGAGGCGACTAAAGGGGGGGGGGGGGGCGGTCCTTCAGATGAGATCGCAAAAAGCGAGGCCCCGTGTCACAGCAAGTGTGGCACGATAAAGATCTTTCCCTGTTCAAAGTCCGTAGGCGCCGAACATAGGCCGACATTTTGCAGCCCCTCACCGACAATGGTGACGTCTCCATATGGGTGAAATATTCTCGGAGCATAAACTTTATGTTACAAAAGGAGCAAGAAATAAATATCTAGGTTGTTTATATTAAGGAGGGGGGATCAAACAAATCATCCAATATTCCATTAGTTAAAATTTAATTAAAATTACACATCCCCCAAATAATACAAACAACCATAACATATATTGCTTGCTTAATAACAACGCAAAATGTTACGTTCGTAAATAACAATCATTGTATTTTACATTGCCATGCCACATTTCAAACTGATCTCATCGTGAAATGTCATGTTATAAACTTACCCGTGGGGGCGATTTATTTCATTTGGAATAACTGCGTTGCAACGCAGAGGAAGAATAAAACTATGGTGATTGATTTTTAGTAGCAGCTCTTTAATGCATGTGTACTAAAATACACCCGTGATGATAAAATTTAAAAAAAAAATTACTACAATGAATAAATAAATTCTTATACTTTATAAAATAAATAACATTTTTTTCATGTTTGACGTTATTTTTTAAAAGGATCTTTAAAAACTTAATGACGAAAAGTGAAGGTATTGAACAGTGATCAATTTCATAAATCCCAGAATAAAAAAAATTGAGAGTAGGGCAAACACAGACCCCTGGTCATACCAGAGGTGGGATCAGGTGTCTAGGAGGAGTAAACATCATCTGCCGACTGGTCAAAGCCACCGTAAGTCGGTAAACGGAGTAATCCGTAGTCAAAATTAGTATGTAAAGAACGGTTGAACAATTGATATGAAACACGTCACACAGTATTCGACTTGCCGACAGGTTGTATTTGGAAATAAGACCTTTATAACAATTATAGAATTTACGATTGACTTTACACGAGGTTGTTTAAACTGTTGAATATCATTAATTTTCAAAGATAAGAGGTGATATTTTATGGAAATTTACAGAAATAACTAGCCTCTATCTATTGATTCAAATGTCTATTATGAATGAAGTTTTAAATAAGTAAACTTCAAACTAAACAGCTTGTTTTTCAGTACTTTGTGTAACTTCTGTTCACCCGAATGACGAACTCTATTCTCTGATGAAACGTTGAATTTGATGTGGGATGATTTGCCAGTCCTGGTGCAGCGCTCGTGTCAGTTCATCTCATGTTTTAATTGGCGGTGTCCTTTGAAGAACTCGGCGACCAATGATGTCCAAAATGTACCCAATAGGATTCAAATATGTACTTAAGCAGGCTATGGTAGTGTCGCAAATGACTCTCTAAGCAAAGAAAAGCTACATAGCACGAGCAGGATGTGGTCTGGCATTGTCATTCATGAACACTAGCCTTGGTTGAAGAGGACAATTGTCAAAATGAGGCACAGCACTTGCAGCAATGGTGTCTCTTTGGTAATTTTGTGTATTACAGTTGTCCCTAATTGTAATAAGATCCAGCTTACTGTCGCAGAAAACACAGCCCCACATCCCAAATGCTCCTCCACGAAACGGAATTGTAAACACAGCCCCAAACCACAACTGCTCCTCCACCAAACGGAATTGTCTCTACATTATATGTTGCCATACACGCCATACACGCATTCGTCCATCTGTGATGTATAGCAAAAAATGACTCTTGTCTGGACCAATGGACTTTTTTTCTCTCCCAGAGTTCACACCAATTAATACTGTCTCTTGGATATTTTGCATGTCAGATTCAAATTTTTGTCGATATCTGCGATGTCATGCATCGACGTATAGGAGAATAGGCCTACTAAGATCAGTATCATCACTATTTAAATACCATTGTCAGTTTCAGATCTAGCGATGAGTGCGATGCCATACATCGGCGTAGAGATGAATACTGATTGGTATTATGACTTGTGTTTTAGTTTCCTTTGCTTGATCGTTTATGATTACTGCAAACAATGTAGATGAGCGGTTCTCGTGACTTCCTGTACAGTAGAACCACTTTGTGACGTCGTCGCCTATCCTGATACATGACTGTGTTTTCGTAAAGTGACTAAATTGTGTTGTAAAATTTTCCATCTATCCCGTTTGTAAAAGTCTTTTATCCATAAGGTCACGATCTACTGTGTTAACGACCTTGAGTAAATCAATAAAGGTTACAAAACGTTAAGTCTGTACATTGCATCACATTATTCAAAGTAAGAAGATCTGTTGGGGTTTTTTCCCTAAAGTTATTTTGTTCGTCGACAAGTATATTGTTGTTTTCAAGATGATATTAAGCTGGCAGTTTATTTAATATCGAACTAAACGATTTTGCATGCTTTAACTGATAGGCAGGAGGTTGATACCCATGTCATTCAGTAGGATCCTTGGATCAGAATTAGGGTCTTTCGGTATCAGGGATATGATAACTTTCTTCCACATAGAAGAAATGAAGTTGCCATTGAAGCAAATAACTTGTATAGTATGTAACATTGATGAATACGTCATTTTTCAATACTTTATATGGAAATTCGTTGATTCTATTTTTTGGCTTTCAGCATAGTCTTCGTTAATTTCAATTTCACAACTGAGGTAAAATGCATGCTGTGTCGGACATATTTGTCTTTACTATACTGCAGATACTTTGAAATGTTAATATGAAATTGTTATTTTCGTTTATGTCATACAAGTTTTGAAATTAGTATTTTCATTTCCCCTTTTATTAATGTAGGTTCTGACGTTACATTGTCCTCTTTAGTTTAGGTTTCCACTTTAGCTTTCGTATTTTATCCCAAAATTTTCTGAGGTTATATGTGGTAACTGTGTTTATGTCAAATGCCAGAAACCTATTACATGTATATTACCGTTGCCTATTTCTCATTTCTTGATATAATTTTACGATTAAGAAAATCGGTTTTTTTATACCGCACAATTTCCCACAACTTAGTATCTCATTCCAGTAAAGTTTGTGTGTGTGTGTGTGTGTGTGTGTGTGTGTGTGTGTGTGTGTGTGTGTGTGTGTGTGTGAAATTTTCCCTTGTAGTCGGTGAACAGTCGTGTTTTGGGATGAGTTCTTTCATTTCATCTGTAACAGTTTTACAACACTCACAGTTAATCACCGTGATATTGTGTTATCATTCGAGTTTTGATTCTCGTTACCATGTTTAGTAGAGCTCATTTCGTTGATTCTGATTTCATCAATGTGTTGGGGCTGAGGCGCAAATTAAACTTTTTTTGTGGCTGTTGGAGGTAACTGTACGCTGCTGTGTAGTTTTTAAAGCGAAAGGAAATAAGTTGTTTTAAGCACACAGAATCCTCATCATTTGGATGTGATTTTCATTGGTTTTATTCAAAAGATTTGCATTTAAGAAGCTAAGAATTTATTTATAAAACGTTAATTTCAAATGCTGACACACCGGATGATGCCGATCATTGCTAGACGGACTGCAACTGCACATTACAGTTATTTGGACAGAAATATCAGTGGTGGATCCAGGAATTTTTGAATGGAAGAATAGTAGAATTAGGAACCTTGAAACCCCCAGTGGGTGTAGAACAAGGCCTTGGTGGGGGCAGGTCCAAACACCTTGAAACTAATGGGTTCTGACAAAAACATATTCTTTTTAGAGTGTACCAAAGTAACTCTTCTTTTTATACATTTATCGAATTCAAAATTCATAATGAATTGCTTTTATATTTTACACATTGCCTTCCCGGGCAGTACTTCTTTCAAAAACTTTGTATGAAACTGTAAATTCACAATAATGAATAAAAATGAAAGTTATTTATAACAGCAATTAAAACTTATATTTAAATATTTTCAAAATCCCTTATTCTGAATTTTTATACTCGTTATGAATAAGGAATTGTTATTCCATCACAAGAAAATACAATTTCTTCTTTCCCCATGCGCGCTTTTCAACAGAATCACAAATAGATCGGTCTGTGACCGGAAATAGCCATTCTACATGTAATTCCTTATACAATCTTGGTTGTTATTGTGTCAAAGAAGCACTCTCCATCTGCTATCCATAAATATTATTTCTAACAACAGAGTTTGAATTCGGACTCGATGAAATCTACAAGCATGACGTCAGTGCAATCATTGTCATTTATTTCATTAATTAGATGTCTGACGCAGACAATGCTTTCCTCGGCAATGAAAATAAATGACGGTTAGATGAGTGGAATCTCATATAGTAGAAGATGGAAATAGCCACTTTTACATCCATGGCCTACTCAACAGGAATAAAATGGTGGATTTTGTAGATTCAGCTTTAGAATTTTTAAGGATCGTCCTAATTTTTTAAAGGAAGTAAATGTACATCAAAAACTCTTGACAGGTCTGTCGGTTAAGGCTTCTAGTCTATTGACTATGAGTTTGAGTTCCACTAGGGTTTTGACTTTTTTATCGTGATTTTATTGCAATATTTAAAAATAATCAAAAGAAGTCATTATAAAGTTTCCAAGAATAAGATTTTCATAAGTTGCATGTATTTTACATACATTGCAATCTCCCAAGATGTGCTATACCTCCGATATATTCCGAATGCTAATATATAAATAAATAATATTTATAATCATAATGATTTTCAATGTAGATAATTCAATAAAGTGAATAAGAGGATACGTTCTTGATTAAAACGTAGAAATAATATTTTGAAATTTTCCAAAATGCTGGAATTCTGCTGAGAGTCGAAATATTGTTTGCATTGTAAAATTCTTTTATTCACATCGATATTGGTCAATGTGGAACTTAAAGACGAATTGGAATATGTTTACGTTTTGTTGGTTTCTTTGTTTTTTCTTGATCTTTTCTTTGTGCTGTTTCAAAAAAACACCAAAAAAAAAAACCCCAAACAATTTCCAGTAATGTGTATATATCTACGATAGCATTACTGTCAGGTTTCACATAAGTCAATGTGATGACGCTGTTCGTCCGGCTGATGGGCTGTCCGAGGTCCGTACTTTTTCTGTAACGGATGGATGCATGTACAGCTTTGAATTGGTCACAATTGATCCCTCAAGAAGCGTAATCTAGCTGAGTTTCCATTTCAGCTAGATTAGTGCACCAGCACCTACTTTGAGGCTAATACATGTAGTAAGTGAAAATGTTTTCCGGACTTTTTTTTTTATTAGGGGTACAGATATTGTCCTGAAATCAGCTTCCCCTAGGAGGAAGACAAGTTCAGTTTGCATTTCAGTTGGATTGGTCCGTCTGTCCGTGTGTCTGTCCAAGGTAATGTTTTCCAGACTTTTTTCTTAAATGGATGCATGTACAGCGTTGAAATTTGGTCACAATTTCTTCCTAAAATATCGTAAGGGTGAGTTTGCATTTCTGCTGGATTAATGTACTGTGACTTACTTAGGGCTAAAAGTAGGTCAGAATTTTAGACCTTTTTGTTACGGATACAGATATTACCCTGTTTAGTCACAATCTTCCTCTCGGAGGAATACTAGTTCAGTTTTTATCTAAACTTGATTGGTGCACCGTGTCCTACTTTTGAACTAAAAGTATGTCAAATAGTTTTCTGGACTTAATCTCATGATGAATAAAGATATTGCACTGATATTTTGTCACAACCTCCCTCTCAGAGAAATACAAAGGCAGTTCACATGTCAGATGAATTGTTGCACCATGACCTACTTTAAGGCTTTTCTATTCAAAGTGTGTGTGGTATAAATTCAGAGTGCACAATATGCTTCCAGGTTGAATTTCATACTCCGACAACCGTATGTGCATATACCCGTTAATTGACGGTGCTCTTGTGTGGAACAACCTTCAAAACTGAACGGATTTGTCGAAATCCACCGCTTTGTAAGATAAAAGGTATTCATTTGAATGCTTTTTGTAGAGACTGTATTGGTCAAAGTTCGAATTCTATAGGAACTACACAGACTCTGTGACAGTACAACGTCGTCGTCGGTGCAGACTTCAACTTGGTCATTTGGTGAAAATCACTTTTGTCGTAAGATCTTCCGACGATATCGTATAAATGCTTTGAAAGTCATAAAATTCATACCTTTAGTTGTCTGGAAATTACAAACACGATGACCGCCAAATCCTAATAATGGTTTTGCCTTTGATATCGTTACCATTTGTTTCACTCCACTTCTCATATTGTATAAAGCTTTTTTGTTTATACTCTGTAATTGAATATGTAAAACTTATACGGTACCAATTTTGATGCACCAGATGCGCATTTCGACAAATAATGTCTCTTCAGTGATGCTCAACCGAAATCTTTGAAATCCGAAATAACTATGAAGTTTTAGAGCTAAATATAGCCAAAAACAGCGTGCCAAAAAAGTGGAGCCAAATTCGTCCAAGGATAAGAGCTATGCATGAGGGAGATAATCCTTAATTTTGAAATGAATTTCTAAATTTTATAACAGCAATATATATTATGCTGATGAGCCGTAAGGCTTAAAGCCAATAAACAATACAATACCATTGTAATTACAACCCGCATTTCCTCGATAATACGGTTGTAGTTGTGAACAATGCGCGTATGAATCTTGATAAACATAGTACATCGAATTCCGACAGAAATGAAAGTAGAACGTAAATATAAGAAATATATTTCAGTTTTGAAAATACAGGGGGGTATCAACTGCAACGCTTCACATCTTCATGGAGTATCCTGGCGTCAAGTGTAGATCGTGCCCACGGCTCAGGTATTTTCAAAAAAGAAATTCATTTCTTAAGATACCGGTATTGATTTTGTCGTTGAAGGTTTTATTAGATTAGAGAACTAATTTCGACAAAGGAAGATATTCTAACCCAAGCCTCAATCAAATGTCACCAAACTAGTTTTTTTTCTACCTGCAATGTCAGGTTTTAGATATCAATGTAAAACGCGTTGCCAGTTAATACGTGCAGACCTTTGTACATACTTCTATGCCTAATGCTTTCGATAAACTGCAGTTTATCATATCGGTCTTATGATGCTATCTGTCAGAAGTTGAAATGTTTTCAAATCCCAATGGGCAGATGACTAAGTTATGACTACTCACTTGTGAATTCGTAACGTTTCAATTTGATAAACGCAAGTCATTAAATAAGTCCCTATTTAAATAGCTAATCAGACTAAAACTAATAGCCTTTTTAGATGCCTCGTTTTCTCGTCGAGAGAAAAATTTCACAATCATCTATCTTTATCACCATCTGGTTGGTGTTTTAGTAACTTAATTATCGCAAACAAAGAGATTCAAACGAAGCAAAAAGATATTAATTACAGAGATAAATTCGATGAAATGACAAACTGCTACAATATCTAACAAACTTTTACGAACTCTATATGAAAAATATGTATACTGTGTTTGTGCTCTTTTCCTTATTTCTGAATATGGCACACTATTACGGATTTCTGAATATGGTACACTATTACGGATTTCTGAATATGGTACACTATTACAGATTTCTGAATATGGTACACTATTACAGATTTCTGAATATGGTACACTATTACGGATTTCTAAATATGGTACACTATTACAGATTTCTGAATATGGTACCCAGGGGTGCATGAGCCGAGTTGCATGGGATACATTGTACAATAGGATACAATAGGTAATTGTAATAATAAAAATGTTATTCGTAATCAAGGTAAGGGAGATAAGCCCTGGTTTGATGATACGTGTAAGAACCTTTTGAAAGAGTATAAACGCATTCTTTACAATTATAATAAATGTAAATCTCATGAGAATAGGATAACTCTTTTGAATGCCAAGAAAAAGTATAAAAAATACGAATTTAAACTCAAACGGAAATATAAACAACATGAGGGTGATATGTTAGAGTATTTAAAGAAACTGAATCCAAAGCATTTTTATAGTTTATTTTCAGAAAGAAATATCAAACGTTTAAATAGTAATCTAACTAATGAAGATTTCTACACACACTTCAAGAACCTTATCCAAAACTATTAATAATCCTTCGGATAACACTAGCGCTGCATATGATAATGAAGTTGTGTATGATGAATTGGACAAAGAAATCACATCTAATGAAATTAAAAAAGCAATTGGAAAGTTGAAATTAAACAAAAGTTGTAGCGAGGACTTTATAATGAACGAAGTTTTTATTGTTTGTGAAGATATTTTGATGCCTATATTATATAAGCTGTTTAATAAAAATTTTAGAGTCCGGTCTATATCCTGAGGTATGACAAAAAGTTGTATTGTTCCTTTATATAATAAAGGTTATATTAATGATGTCAATAATTACAGAGGAATTATATTGTTAGTTGCTTTGGTAAATTGTTTACTGGTGTTTTGAATAACAGAATTTTGGAATGGGAGAAAGAGAACAATATATATTAACAGATGCGCAGTTTGGTTTTAGATCCGGATGTTCTACAGTTGACGCCGTGTTTATTTTACAATCATTAATTAACAAAACTCTGAATAATAAAAAGCGTTTGTATTGTTGCTTTGTAGATTTCCAGAAGGCCTTTGATTCTGTGAATAGATCAAAAGTATGGTCCAAACAATGTAATGTTGGTATACGGGGAAAGTTACTCCAAGTCATTAAGTCGCTTTACAGTAATGTTAAGTCATGTGTTAAATTCAATGGATTTTTGAGTGAATATTTCAATAACGAAACTGGGCTTATGCAAGATGAAGTGTTTTCACCCATACTTTTTGCTTTATGTGTAAATGATTTTGAAATAAGTTTTATACGTGGAAATTGTGCAAGTATAGAATTACAATTAATTAATATTTTTCTTTTAATGTATGCCGATGACATGGTGATTTTGGCTGAGACACCAGATATTTTGCAGGAAATGTTGAACGCATTACATGTTTATACAAAAGATTGGAATTTGATTGTGAAGATATCAAAAACAAAAGTTGTTATTTTTAGAAATGGGGGCATTATAAGGAATAATGAAAAATGGATTTATGATAATCAGAATATTGAAGTTGTCAATAATTTTAACTATTTGGGAATGTAGTTTAACTATAATGGAAAATTTTTACAAACACAAAAGCATGTGACTGAACAAGGACGAAAGGCGTTGTTTGCAATATCTAATACATTGAAAAGCCATTACTTTAATGTAGAAACACAATGTTCTGTATTCGATACTTATTGCATTCTTTCATATGCATGCGAAATTTGGGATTTTCACAAGGCACCTGATGTTGAAAAGGTTCATCTCATGTTTTGTAAAAAGTTATTGGGAGTGAGTAAGCGTACAAATAATAATGTTATCTATTGTGAATTAGGACGGTTACCTCTATATGTCAGAAGAAAAATGTGCATTTTTAAATACTGGTTAAAACTTACAAATACAAATAACTGTATTTTAAAAGAATGTTTTGATTACATGATTTTGAATAACGACAGTTGGGTTATAAGTATAAAACAAGAGTTGTCTGAATTGGGTTTAACATATGGGAAGAATCAGGATTTGGCCAGAATACATACAAGGTAATTGAACAAAAATTGTTAGATATATATAAGCAAAATATATTTTCATCTTTTGTAAATTCACCAAAATGTTTTTTATATCAACACCTTATTGATAATTTTTGTTTACAGTTCTATCTTTAAAAAAAAAACCGATTGATCCCAATGGAAAGAAATATATAACAAAATTTCGGACGTCTTCACACTCTCTGAACATTGAGAAGGGCAGGCATAAAAATATTTCAAGAAAAAATAGGATTTGTACATTTTGTAACCTAAATGAGTTAGAAGACGAATTTCATTTTATTCTAAAATGTCCTTTTTATAACGGTTTAAGAATTAAATATATCAAAAAATTTATAATAAGAAACCCAGTGTCTTTAATTTAGTAAAACTTCTTAGTGTAAATAATACAAAAGATCTCAATAATTTAGGAAAGTTCCTACAACAGGCTACAAAGTTTCGATCTTCATGTAACTTATGAATCCTGTACTTACTACGACATATTATTCACGTGTATTGTTATATGTATGCTGAAATGCATTGATTTTATATCCTCAAAATTGTATCTGTATGTCTACTCACCCTCTACTGTCTTATTTGTATATATTTGTAAATATTTTGTATTTATAACCGATGAGCTGTATAGCTTAAGGAAATAAAGAATCAGAAAATAATCACAGGTAAAGTCAGGATAGATGTAACATATTTATAATTGTGAAGAACTAATTTCAGTTTTAAACTTTTCGAGTTACTGTCCAGAAACCATATTTGTCTGAAGTTTTCAATCTATTTTCGGTCACTGTGCCTTGACCTTTGACCTTTTTTCTCCAAAATCAATAGGGGCCTTGCTTTATTGGTATCCAACAATATATCCAAGTTTCGTTTGATTCAAATACAAATTATTCGAGTTATCCTCCGGAAACCAAAATTTGTTGGAATTTTAAATCTATTTTCGGTCACTGTGACCTTGACCTTTGACCTATTTTTTCCAAGATCAATAGGGGTCTTCCTTATCTGGTACATAACAATATCTTCAAGTATCATTTGATTCAGATTTAAACTTTCTGAGTTATCATCCGGAAACCAAATATTTCTGAAATTTTTATTCTATATTCTGTCACTGTGACCTTGACCTTTGACTTTTTTCTCCAAACTCAAAAGGGGTCTTCCTTACCTGGTACCTAACAATATATCAAAGTTTCATTTGATTTGGATTTAAATTTTCTGAGTTATCATCCGAAAACCAAATTTTTCTGAAATTTTCATTCTATATTCGGTCACTGTGACCTTGACCTTTGACCTTTTTTCTCCAAAATCAATAGGGGTCTTTCTTACCTGGTACCCAACAATATATCAAAGTTTCATTTGATTAGATTGTAAACTTTTCGAGTTATCATCCGGAAACCAATTGTTGACGAACGCCCGCCCGCCCGCCCGCATCACCAAACCAATAGCCGAGTTCAACTTCGTTGCAACTCGGCTAATAAATTGTATTCCTATCTCTCATATGTTTTTATTAGCCGAGTTGCGTAGCATATCTCGGCTTTTAAATTGGCGAAGGATGGGCGTCCAGTCGGGCGGGCGGGCGGGCGGGCGATGTCCTCAATTAGCTTGTCCGGTCTCTAACTTTCATACTTTTTGGTGCATCTTTGTGAGACTTACATAACATTATCACATCCAAAAGAAGGTTCCTAATTATTTTGAGGTCAAAAGGTCAAAGGTCAATGTCTCTTTTTCACTATATACTGTAGATTTGAGCTTGCCTCTAATTTTTATACATGTACTTGCTAGTGCATGTTTATCAGACTTCAAATCCTGATGACATTCAAGATTCATGTTGCTTTTGAAATCCAAAGGTCAAGGTCATTATCACACTAAATACCTATTGCGGCCATTCAAAGCTTCATACTTATAAACTATATTAATTACGTGCATGTTTTTACTTCGTGAATGCAAGCGTGCATAATTTTCCAAACTGCAACTCGACCATACGCATCTTTGATACGTTTAAGCGATTTTTTAAAACCTTTAAACAAAAAACCAAAACCAAAAAAAAAAAAAAAAACAACAAACAAACAAAAAAAACCAAACAAAAACAAACAAACAAAAACTATATGACAACTATTGCATTTCTTTTCCAGTAGACTATACATAAAATGAAAATTACAGTGACACCAATGGTTCATCATGAATGTCTCTTTTCGCATAGATTTGTTTTGTGTTTCAATGAAATAGTTTCTTAGTAAGAAAAAAAAACAAAAAACTAAACAACATTGCAATAGAATAATTCCAGAATCTCTGTGATTGATTCCCTGATGGAAAACAAAATAGGTCAACGCGTCATTAAATTCAGTCAACTATTGTAGGAAGTGCGAGAATGGGCTAATCAGTCTGAGTGCAAGTAACAATGCATTGCCGACCGAATTAAGGACGAGGGGTATACTGCATCGTCAAAATGGCTGACTTCCTTTTAAAACATGGATGAGGATATAAATATCAGCGATAGTTGTATATTCCAATGAAATTTGATTGGCTGGCTCAGGCTGGAGAATTTTGTCGGTTAACATGCCGATTGCGGGTTAGCGTCCATCAGAGATTTTGAATTGTTTTTTCAAATTTTAATTTCAAAATATTATTCTACATATCCTCCACTTTTCCTCCATATCAAATTTCTCTGGTGTGTTATTCCTCCTTAAATGTTCACGTCCAGTGTGTATTGAATGTCGCCACAATGGTACACACTGGGATAAAAGCTAGCATTTCACATAACGTATTTTGATATTTAGATATCAAGGGCCCGGAAGGCTTTGTTCACAAATAGAGGTAATTTAAACATTATTTCTACAGAAACTCAGCAATATTTCTTATTACATAATCATAACCGGGCATCATTGTCTCTAGTGTTGATGATGAAATTATTATTCTTTTGTGTAAAAGTAGATGGTAATAAATGTACATATTGCATTCATACATTTAAATGTTCTTTTGCATCTTAACGAGAGATAAACTTCCAAAAACCTGCATGCACATGAAAATACATGTTTATGAATTGGTTCTTTTACTGTTTTCAAAATTAAATTTTTCAAGCAAACATAAAATGTCTTTACTTACATTATTCAAAATCCATATTAGTTCTCAGTAGGCGTCAAAATAGAGAAATTTGAGTTGATTCTTGAAATGGTTTTCATTAATTGTAACCTCTCATTGTTATATTTTGGGCAAAGAAATAAGAAATGATGTTCGTCTTCAACCTCCTGCATATCACATTGAAAGCATACTCTTAACTCAGGGGAAGTCCTGTATATCTTCCCTTTCAATATCTAATTATATGCAGAAATGCGGAGTTTAGTTATACTCTTCCTCTGATCGAAGTTATTAACAATAGAGAGTTAGTGTTCTCTTCCAAAGTTGTTTTTTGAAAGTAGAATAAGTTCTTAGTTTGTCAATGTTTTGCTGCTCCTTTTCTTTCACCCATAGGTTTATAAAATAATGTCTTATAATATCTGACAACTTCTTTTTAAACGAATAGGGGCTTTGTTTTGATAGATCTATATTGTTCAGATTATTGTTTGGATAGATGTAAACCATGATGGTTAATTTTGAAGACAGAGGTTCTTTAACACTAGATATGCTTCCTTCAATAAGATAAAAAATTAATTCTGTAATATTTCGAGTCGAAACCAGTAATTCATCAAGGCTTTAATAATTTTATAATACAATGGAAATCTTCCAAGTTCAGATAAAACTGCAAAATTAGTCGACTTTCTCTGTACACCAAGAATAGTCTTGCAGTATTTAATATGCAGTGTTTCACATTTCAGTTTGTTAAACATTTTGTCCTTATGTTACATCTTTATCTTTAAATTTGAAAGCCAAAGGGTTAAAAGCTCTCCTCCCCCTCCCAAATTTCACAACCATACCGAAGAATAGGAGCAATGGTATGATCAAATAAATGAAGGTTAATATTGCCGTTATGACAGTTGGATGTGACTTCCCTCTGTAATTTTGAGCATGCCTTCAAGGCCTTTTTATACAATTCATTTTGAACACAGGCAAAAGATCCTGAGTTACAGAAGTAGACCCAAAGATACTTGTACTGTTGAACACATTCAATCCACTAGTTTTCAATAGAACATTTTTCTAAAAAAAAAATTTAAAAAATTCCAGGTTTGTTACAAATCATTATATTTGTCTTGGATAAATTGACATTAAGGCACCAGTCATTGCAATATCTAGTTTTGATTGCAAACCTTTTGAAGTGCTTGATAACAAGATTAAAACATCAGCATACATCAAACTGTGAATTATGTGATCATTACACCTACTGATTAGGCCCATTTAACGACACTTCCTAGTTACTACATTATTTTTGAAAAATGATGAAAATGAATTTGTGTTTTATATATAAGTGAAATCAATACAATTTCCCGTATGGAATATAATTGATTCCCATGTCCTTTCAATGAATTCAAAAACAGTGGGTAAAATGTATACATTTAACATGTACTAGTATATAAGGGAGTGCCGGGGATCCAAACTACCCCCCCCCCCAATACACATCAACCTAGGCATCCATAAAATTGTTTGTATCAAGTGTCCTTAACTCAACCTAATAAGCTGAAGAATGCTATAAGTACATGTAAGTTTTGCGGAACTAAAGTTGTGTTTTTATTAATTTTCTGTATCACACACTTTGTAATACTTTAAGCATTTGATTCGTAAAATCGATGCAACCGCGCCTGAACACAGGTGCTTGTGGACTGGACTTCCGGTGCCCCCCTTCTTGTATTTTTAAATGTTCAATTCCTTGGGTATTTCGGACGTAGTTTTGATAAAATATGTAACTTCAGAGTTTATCTATTTCAATGCAATTCACAAATCTCGCATAGAAACCGTTTTTAAAAATGTCATATCACTGATCATAAGACATTTAAAAAAAAAAAAAAAAAAAAAAAGCATAAAGGATAAACCTGAGACTCCATCGTTAATATTCAAGGTATAATACTTTGTGAACCCGTTATCCTTTAAAATTCTACATGTTCATGTACCACTTCTATTATTGTAGGCTTCCATAAGCTAACTGACGGTTAACTGCTTTTAGACTTAATTTCATAATTTGCTTTACGACGTATGGAATCGGGATATTGGAAAAACGTCAAATAACGTTATTGGACACCTGTGGCTAGACATAGTTAGAAAATAATTTTGAGTTTAAATGATAAATATGTCGTATTTTGTAATAATTTTGTAGTAATTGTGGAATTTTTAACCCACTATCATTGATTTTTGGATTTAGATGTAATCAAATTTTAAAAATGAACGACGCTTTAAAATTGCGAATAGACATATGGAGTTTAAGCTATTATGGTTAAACAGGCAGATCATTTATCAAATTCAAAGCCCGTAATGAAACTGTTTTATAAGTACTCTGAAATACTTTGAAATACTTAATATTTCTTAACTTTCATGTTTATAACATTTAAGAACTAGAATGCGATGAAAATGGGAAATATCTTGCATGGTTTTTGCTTCCGAGACAACATCGTCAATATTAACATGGCCTAATAAACAATACTAACATTTTAACGTCAATCTAACACAATTTCATGTATGTGTAACTATTTTAGGGAAGATTCGCGACGAAAGCAGCTAAAATCTTGACCTTTTTGTTCTTTAGAAATTACGTCGGATATTCTGGATTTCATGTGTATTCTGAAAACCTTATAATAACAAATGAATGAAAGTTATTCTTATCAAAGGGAACAACCCTGAATATTATATAATTATAAGGAAGTCAAATGTTTTCTTCACAATCTATTTGTCTAACAACAAAACGCCGCAACTTACTCCAGATGAAATAACCCATGTAACATCAACGGAAATCAGTTTTAATGTGAAATACTGAAATTTTAAAATCATTTTTTTTTTGTCTGTGATATATATATTTTTTCCAATTAGAAACTCCGCTTTTACGTAAATCATTATCCAATACTTTTTGCTTCTTTATAATCTCCTAAGGAAGGAGATATAAAGTGTGAATGAATGAATTAATTAATGCTATAGAGAGCGAGTGTACAAACAGGAATCGTGATATAATACTGGGTTTCTTCTTCTCAAAAACTGAACAAAATATTTTACACAACAATTGTCATTTGTCGAATCAATACTGTGGTTTTATCTACCCTTGAAGAACAATATTCATCTCTGGTGAATAGTCAACGGTGTCGTTCTTGAGTAGCAAAACCATTGTTTTGACCTCGTAAACAGCAGTAATTGTCTAGTCTTGGGAAGATTTAGTATAACCATCTTTTTGACCTCATAAACACCGGTAATTGTATAAATTCAGTGTCATTCTTGGATTGCTAGCCGAATCAGTGATCAAACATTGAAGTAATTGAAATAGAAATGAAATGTTTTTGCACAAAACCATCATTATCATGTCAGATTTTTCAAAAAAACATTTTACAGCATGATGTAGCTTTTGATTAAACATGTTTCTGTGAATATCAACAACAATTGCATATTCAACAATATGAAAAAGTTTTCTGAGAAACAAACTGCTTATTCATTAATTTTTCCAAATTTCCCGAATTTTGGATTTTCACTTTTTTTCTACCACCAACAGAGATAAACTCCTAATTCAAACCCGGGACAGCGATAAAAGATATATTTCTTCAAAAAATCCTCTTCTACAGTCCTGAACTCTACACAACTAAGCAGAGTATCTAGCACAAAGGCGGACTGCATACTTATAATGGTTTGGAGGCAACTATCAAAACGAAAATTTCTTGTCCCTAGATCAAAAGACCAGGCTTCAGGATAGGGATATAGAAATCATTTGGAGTAAAACAAAATCGTTGAGTTTATAAGAATTTAGCAATAGTGCCTGTAAACAAGGATAAGATGGTATATACAGTACTGTAGGAATCTATCTTTTGACATCCTTCTGTTCTTCCTCTCCACTTTGCACCTTGACGACATCGTTGGGATACTAGAACATGGCTCTAAGGTGGATTATGACTAGATGATGTATGAAAGGCGGAGATAACGAACAGTCATCAATCTCATAAATCCTATAAGCAATACAAAATAGAGATTTGGGCAAACACAGACCCCTGGATATACCAGAGGTGGGATCAGGTGCCTAGGAGGAGTAAGCATCCCCTGTTGACCGGGCACACCCGCCGTGAGTCATATATCTTGATAAGGTAAACGGAGTTATCCGTAGTCAAAATCAGTATGCCAAGAACGGCCTAACAATCGGTATGAAACACGACACAACAGCATTTGACCCCATGATAGGTTGTATTGGCAAACTAGATCGTTATAACGACAAAAACGAATTGCGAAATGCTGACTTTAAACGAAACTGTTGAAACCCCTGCACCATCAACTTGTTTGTCAGTAGCCTGCCTCGATTTAAAAACTGATCATACGCGGAACAAGCTCTTGCGTATCGAATCAGTTGAGAGATATAAACACCATGTGCAGGTGATAAAGGAATATTGCTATATATATATTTATGAGAAGTTGACGATAGAGAAACTAAAATCATCCCGTTTATCATAAAGTTGAGTTGTTGGTTTGCCGTTGATATTTATTTTCAATAAAATATCTAAGTATGAAACAGAAGTGGATCGATCACAAGAAGCCCATTCTGCTGTCTAAGATTGAAAGATACCCAAATTTCACCATTAACATGCAACACTATAAACATGCAAGGTTTATTGTGTGATAACGTTAAGGCTCATGAACGATTTGTTTTATGACTCATCAGCTTGCTTGGATATTTGAAAATCCATAACTGATGTCTCTTTGGTTGATGGCCATTTCTATCAACCACTTTTGCAAGTTTCATAATCAGGAGGTCTTAGATTCGAGCCTCGGTCGCCACAACTTAAAACGGCGAACTTGTGTACCCTACATTTAGAGTTCTATACCTTTACTCATTAGTAGTAAATTCGAATCAAGCGATATAATATCCTGTGCCTCAATGCAAGTGAAAAAGTTTCAAAAGGACGTAGAACCCCGCTAGTTTTTTCAACGATGAATGTATGGTAACCCTCGTTGTCAGGTTTTCTATCAGTGTGTGGTAGGTCATTTGAACGTCTGTGTATCTTTAATATGTTTCCTAGAGAGAGGTTTGTTCAGTGTACCGTATATACTCGTAAATAAAGAGATTTTTGGCAGTGTAATTTTGACTCTGAACAGTCTGTGTTCGACAGTAAAGATTTATCAATTTCTTACGTAAAATAATTATGTTTGTAATTCCATGATGGCATTATCAACACAGCGGTAGTCCTTTTTTAATATCTCCTAACAATCACCATATTGTCTACACCAGGACATACGATATCGACAAAAAGGTGCACATCCTGGATGCGCAGTGGTGGAAAGCATGACCATGGAAAGTCTTGACGGTTACCATATTGATCTTGCCTGCAATATTGAAAACAATACAAGTCAACTTCGTAGATTTCACTCTTCAGGAACGTTACATTTTTGTACTCGTTGTCCTGTTTCATGAAAGGCGGTATCTATGCTTTATGATCAACTAAATACAATGGTAAATGAGTTAAATGTATCCTCGAGGAACCCATTTCGGCTATAATGAACAATGACGGATGTTTTAAAAACGATAATGAATCAAATTATACTACTGTGTCTTATCAATAGACTCTGTACTCATTTATCTAAATACATGTGAGAATAAAGTCGATGAAGTTTCAATCGGAGAATTGTAAGCTCTTGGTAACCAAAGTACATAGACGTTCACATGTGCGGAATCCCCTGAGGTACCTACATTAGTTGTATAAGTTTTACTGAAAAATAATCGCAAGACTAACTGGATGCTGTTATAAGACAGTTAGTACTCGGATGTGAGTATACTCACCATCGTACTTGAGTACGTAGCAAAAAAGCCACAATAGAAATTCTGATTTGCATATATCTGTACCAAATTGAGCATAAAATGTATTGAGTATCATGTTGACAACCCCCCCCCCCCTCCTCTATTTCATTATTGGTCAAATATCTTGAAAATGTATGAGAACCCCACCTCTTAAACCATATACATGCAAAGTGAAGATAACGAACAGTGATCAATCTCATAACTCCTACAAGCAATACAGAATAGATAGTTGGGCAAACACGGACCCCTGGACACACCACATGCATATTCTTGCTGTTACGTCAATATCTATCAACTGATACAAGTTGGACAGGTGCCCCTGGGTCATACCGAACCCCAAATTTCATAAAGGCTCAAATATCTTGAAAAGTTTGACATTCCCAACCTACACCATATATGTGTAGGACTCCAAAGTGCGATGGTCTGCGCTAAACCCCGATTGTGTGACACGCTAAAGTGCAATGGTCCACAGTCATGCGCCAAAGTGCGATGGTGCGGCACGCCAAAGTACGATGGTGTGAGACGAATGCGCTCAAAGTGCAATGGAGTGACACACTGAAGTCGGTTGGTTTGCAAAACTGGATGGACACGTGTTTGGTACAGACTGTAGACTGTACCAACCGTTTCACCACAGTATCAATGCAAAATGCATGCAAAAAAATAATAATAATAAAAACTTATTTCATTGCAATTTGTAATTGTCGAGTCATTAAGTCACAAGTACTGAATTAAAGCATGTTTGGGCGAAGTAGATATTTGGACAACAAATGTACTTTGCTGTTCTTACAGACCTCAACAATGTAAACTTGCCCTTGCTATCGTACATGTCAATCTTAATCACGCATGCCTTCACCCAATATCCCGAAGTCGATGGTGCCAGCAGAAAGAAACTTCGTTGGGGCAAACTGAAGTTGCATTTCTTTGGTTTGATTTTGAAAGACGTTTCGAATGACATCATAATAATGGGACGTCACAAACGTTACTCTACCCCCGCACCATCGGACTTTGGTGTGTCAGACCATCGCACATTGGCGTAGCGTATCTATATAGGAGAGGGACCATCGCACTTTGGCATCCGTAACGTCAATGAAACATCGCACTTTGGCGATGACCATCGAACTTTGGAGCGACCATCGCACTTCCTACATATGTTTTACTGCTTATGACATGATGCATTGAAGAATAGGTTGGTCAAGTGCCCTGGGGTATTTCCTCATCCCCTCCTTTAAATGATTAATGTATTTTAAATCTAAGGCTTACTTATATATTTTGAGAACCAATAGTAGAAGTTGTCTTTTGCTTTATTAATGTAAATGGTTGAATTGCCACTCTATTGATCTTGGCTATCATAGGTATAATTAATGTTGGCAGGGTTTCACTTAGGTGACCTTTCAGATTCATGGACACCTTGTTGTATAAAAAAAATCCGTAATCTTTGAGCCCCTAATTGGTCCCTAAGATGAAAATAGAAATTCCGAAATCTTACATAGGACACCATCAATTACATATATATTCCAAATGATGATTTGACTACTGTGTAAAATATTAATGTAAAAGTTCGGGGAACCATGTATTTGTAGAAAAACGTTGCTTTTCAACGCCCCCAATTGGTCATGTGCATTATTTCTATTTTTCCGACACATAAAGACATCAAATTTGGGAATCCTTTAACTTGATACTTATAATGATCCTCACGTGGCATTATGGGGAGGACGTGAAATTTTCCAATCAAACTTTTTTGGGTCTATTAGTGCGACGCTTACACCTTGGTATGAGCATTCCATTTTATTGCTGATTTGCAAATGACCAGAATCAAACACTAGTATATCATTGGTCATCTTTTTTTAATCAATCAAAAGCGTAGCAAACAATTCCTAATCTGATATTCAAAGACGTACATACTCTGAATGAAAATCCCACCAATTGAGGACATCAGTCACAGGTAGTTGTACGAAGTCTGTATAAGAAAATGTCACCTTTTTTCCCTTATCAATTAATGAACATTGTAAACTATAATAAAATTCCATATATATTTGTATTCCTGTCACTGATGCAAAGTGAAGATAACGAACAGTGATCAATCTCATAACTCCTATAAGCAATACAAAATAGATAGTTGGGCAAACACGGACCCCTGGACACACCAGAGGTGGGATCAGGTGCCTAGGAGGAGTAAGCATCCCCTGTTGACCGGTCACACTGATGTAATTCAAAATTTCCATGACAACTACAAACATTACTGCAGTGAATTGCTTCTTCGCTTTCTATGGTTGTTATCACATATAGGAGTTATGAGATTGATCACTGTTCGTTATCTTTTTTGGATCCACCCTTGGGTTGCGAAATTCCCAATTTTTGTATATCCTTTTCTGCTTTTCTAAACATGCCTTCAGGTTTTACAAAGAATCAACAATATTAAAGGAGTCTTTCAAATGATAAAGACATTTAATCACTGTGGTCATTCTGGTTCCACCATGGTTCCAACCCCTGGGATAATGAAATTTACAATTTTGATGAATGGCTACCTCTCCTTCAAAATATCAATTTAGTTTCAATTTAGTATCAATAATGTTAGAGAAGATATCATTTAAATGATTTACGCATAAACACTAAAAACAATGTACCACGTTTGGTCCCGCCCTGTAGTTAGAAATCATCTAATAACAAATGGTAGAAGCTTACCAGCTCTACATCACTATGCATTTAGTTTTTTCTGAAGATGTGAGATTGCTTTTTCAGCAGAAATGGAAAACGGAAATATTCATATCCAATGATCAGTCATCCTAAAAATTGCTTTGTTAAACAACACTCTGATTCCACGCACAAGTATTCTGAAGCTGAAAAAAATATATGTTAGAGTTCCTCATTGAAAATATCTTCGTTGTCTTTGGTGATCAGGTCTTCCAACAGTCCGTCGGAATTTCCATGGGCACAAATTGCACTCCTTTGTTTGCTGGCCTGTTTTTATATTCATATGAAACAGAATTTATTCAGAAACATCTACGTGAGAAGAAAAAATCTCTTGTTGTGGCCTTCAATTCGACATTTAGATATATCGACAACATTTTATCTATCAACAATAATAACTTTCATTCATACGTCGACTCGATATATTCTTGCGACCTAGAAATAAAGACACCACAGAGTCGTCCACATCTGCTTCATACTTTAATATTTTATTGAAAGTAGATATTAACGGCAAACTAACAACTCAACTTTATGACAAACTGGATGAATTCAGCTTCTCCATTGTCAACTTCCCATATCTATGTAGCAATATTCCATTATCAACTGCATATGGAGTTTCTCAACTGATTCGATACGCAAGAGCTTGTTCTGCGTATGGTCAGTTTTCAAATCGAGGCAAGCTACTGACAAAGTTGATGGTACAGAGGTTTCAACAGTCTCGTTAAAAGTCAGCATTTTGCAAATTATATGGTCGTTATAGCGATCTAGTTTGCCAATGCAACGTATCATTGGGTCAAATGCTGTCTGACATGTTTCGTACCGATTGTTAGACCGTTTTTGGCACACTGAATTTAACTGCGGATAACCCACTTTACCTGATCAAAATACATGGCTCCCGGCGACCGGTCGAAAAGGGATTTTTGCTCCTCCTAGGCACCTGATCCCACCTCTGGTGTGTCCAGGGGTCTGTGTTTGCCCGGCTCTCTATTTTGTATTGCTCATGGGATTTATGAGATTGATCACTGTTCGTTATCTTCACCTTTCATCAATCAATCAATGCTTATTCTCGTAAATGAACAGTCATACATACAGAGAAGAGGTTGGAAAATACAAAATACTGCATGTACAGGTATGGAATTAGGTGCACATTTCTCCAATTTTGTTCCTGTAAATGATTGATTGATTTTATATTGTTTAACGTCCCTCTCGAGACTTTTTCACTCATATGGAGACTTCAACATTGTCGGTGAAGGGCTGCAAAGGTTTGGCTATGCTCAGCATTTAAGGCCTTTGAGCAGGGAAGTATTTTTATCGTGCAATACCTGCTTTGGGACGGGCCACGGTTTTTGCGGTCTCATCCGAAGGACCGCCCCATTTAGTGTCCTCTTACGACAAGCAAAGGGTACTGAGGTCCTATTCTAACCCGGATCCCAACGGGATCCTGTAAATGAATATATAAGAATAGAAGTTCTATTGTAAAAGGATGGTATTACGATTTCCTGATAGGAAATATCATTGTTTGGCAAAGGAGGACCATCAGAGATCATTGTAATTTGTTATGATCTTTAACTCAAGAATGGCCGCATTACATGGGCAGTAATGTTTTTTTTAAAAAAAAAGATATGTCAATGTAGTAATGTGCGTATGTTAAGAGTCTACTGAACCAGTGAAAACAAAGAAAGCTTTCTACCATGGTCACATGAGTTTAATAGGTTTTAAGGAGAAGGAATCAAAAGGTCAATGTCGGATAAAAATCTAATTGAAATTGTCATATAAGTTTACATTTTTATCTGTACGCGTATAACCTTTGATCTATATTTAGTTGGGGAATCAGCATTCCTTTCTATAAATATATTTGGCTTAGCACGCATGCGTAATATTGTGTAACCAATCAAATTATTTATCCGCATTAAATGTGGTGCAGTTATGTCGACTTGTTTTTGTTTCAAAACATCACATGTTGTCAAAAGAAACTGATGAAATATAGACAATATGAATGAATTTCGACCACCTGATGTGCTTATATTTAGCGGTAATCTGTCCGAAAACTGGAGACGTTTGTGCCAGTGCTTCGACCTGTACCTAAAGGCAAGCGGAAAAGATAAGAAGGATGAAAAAATCGAAGTAGTCATTTTGCTTCACGCCATTGGGGAGGAAGGTATAGAAATCTTCAATAATTTCGCCTGGACGGTCTTAAATAAATTCAAAGATTATTGTATGCCCCGCAAAAACACACTAATTGAAAACAAACCGAAGAGGAAACTCTCGACCAATTCGTCAATGATATCCTAGGCACCTGATCCCACCTCTGGTGTGTTCAGGGTCCGTGTTTGCCCAACTATCTATTTTGTATTGCTTATAGGAGTTATGAGATTGATCACTGTTCGTTATCTTCACCTTTCTTTGAAAAGAAAGGCTAAAAACTGTTAGTACGGTGATCAAACAAATTCAATTAAAATATTTTGGTATCCAGGATAAAAGATTGTGAGAAAGGCTCTTGCGAGAAAGTGACAACCCAACGCTTTATAAAGTTGTAGATATGTGTAGGGCAGCCGAGGAAGTAAAAAGCTATTGAAGGCAGTTAAAGGTGAAGCTCAGGTAGACGCAATCTCAAAGAAACCTCACACAAAAGAACACTTCCCTGTAGCGCAAACAAAGCAGAAAAAAATCACATCAACAGCTTCCTCAAAACCCCTGCATAAATTCAACAAAGAAAAAAAAACCCATTTGAACGCAAGAAATGTGGCAACAATCATAAACTCAATTCTTATCCAGCATACGGAAAAAGTGCAGGTTGTGCCAGAAACCTAAGCATTTCGCAAAGCAATGTTTCACCAAGAAAAGAAAACATGAAGTAGAAAATTTTGATGTAGAATATCAGACAATCGGCTATACATAGGCGAACTCAAAGTTCACACAGTAGAAGCACAGAATCATTCAAAGGGAGACAACGCATGGTATTCACTTGTCAATATAGAGAACAAAACTGAATTTCAAGTTAGACACGGGCGCCGAAACAAACGTTATCCCGAAGAGCTTATTCAGCAAATTCAAAAACGCAAAACTCCAAACACGTGTCAACTTAACGACGTATGGAGCGGTCGACAGGGGATGCTTACTTCTCCTGGGCACTTGATTCTACCTCTGGTGTGTCCAGGGATCCGTGTTTGCCCAACTTTCTATTTTGTATTGTTTATAGGAGTTATGTGATTGATCATTGTTCGTTATCTTCACCTTTTATGGAAACAAAGTTGTAAAACCGCTGGGTAGATTGAAGCTAAATCTGAAAAAAAACAACCCAGAATAACTCTCAAAGTGGTGACGACGAATTTTACGTTGTTGATTTCGACGCAATACCGATTCTTGGGTTGAAAACTTATTCGCAGTAAAGAAAGTAGAAGTTGTCAAAAAACAAAATGAAAATTTGACAATGAAAACGCCACTAGCTGAAAGAGAAGTTTTTCATGGCTTCGGAAAATTCGAAGGCCAATACCAATTCAAAGATGATTAAGAACAATAAAGTTTCTTGCGCGGTATATACCGAATATGTCCGAGATTACTGCTCCACTATGATACTCAAGGAAGAGGTATCATTTGCATGGCAACATGAACAACATGAGGCACTAAACAGGATAAAAACAGCACTTACAGCAAACCCAGTGTTGACGTACTACGACGTTACAAAAGATGTGACTATTCAAACTGATTCATCTCGGAGTGGAATTGGATCCTGTCTTTTACAGAATGAAAAAGTAATTGCGTATGCGTAGAAATCAATGACGGACGCGGAGAAAAATTATGCTCAGATAGAAAGAGAGCTACTTGCTGTTGTATTCACCTGTGAGACATTCAATCAGTACACATATGGCAAGGTGTTAGTACACAAACCGTTGAATGAAATTAAATCAAAGCCACTTCACAGAGCTCCACCACGTTTACAACGGATGTTGTTTAGGCTCCAGAAGTGTGATTTTAAATTTCAAGTACACACCGGGAAAATTCATGTATGTGGCCGACACACTTTCACGCGCTTTTGTAAATGGAAATGACTCAATCTGAGTCACTCAAAGCAAGAACTCAATGAAGAGATGGACATAATGATACAGACATAGATCCAAAGCTTGCCAATCAGTGACGACTAACTGTCTGAAATGCGACAATGCATGATCCGGAACTAATAAGTTTAGAAACTATTTTGGAGGAAGGATGGTCACACCACAAGAAGAATTTTCCGGAAAGTATCCGACCGTATTGGAATTACATGGCAGAAATCCATGAAGCAGACAACTTGATGTTTGTCGGAAAACGTATTATTGTACCGTTGGAACAAAGATATTATGTATTCGGCAAAATTCATGAAAGCCATTTGGGAATGGAGAAGTGCATGTAAAGGGCAAAACAATCTCTTTAGTGGCCGAACATGTTTGCAGATATAGAAATGGTTTGTAGCCAGTGTTCTATTTGTAACAAATTCAAACGACGAAATCAGAAAGAAACTTTGATCCAACAGGAAGTCCCTCCGCGACCGTGGTAAAAAGTTGGAATTGACAATTTCGACCATAAATCACGGAATTAATATGTTCTGGCAGTCGATAAATCCTGCAAGGAACAAATGCACAGTCAGTTGTGAGCAATTTGAAAGCAACTTCCTCAGTTCATGGAATTCCCGAGGAAATAGTATCCGACAATTTGTCATTCAACAGTCATTTGACAGTTGAAAATTCACACAATGTACACATATGTGACTGGGATGGACTATTCTCCTGCTCAAATGTTTAATGGGAAGAATGCTTAGAGACATCATACCGACCAATCCGAAACTTCTTGAACTGAAAACACCGGAAAATGCGAAAATGATGCTGAAACAGAGACAACAAAAGCAAACACTGTATTATGACAAAGGTGCAAAGGATATGATACAATTATGTCGACTTGTTTGTGTTTAAAAACATCACACAATGAGTTTGGTAGGGGGTTAAGCTCCCGTAAGTTTATGTCATCCGACATCGATTTTCGTACACAAATCATTTTTTTTTTTTTAAATTTCATTGATTTTAATTAACATGACATTTTAAGACACATTTAAAGATTGTGCACATTAAAAAAAATTTAGAAAGGTATGTATAGTGTCATTATTTAAAAGTCCGCTGTATTCAAATCATTTTATATATGATTGAATCTTTTGTTCATTAGAGATGCTTGTTCACCTGAGCTTCAAGTGTTGTGCTAATCATCAGAGCTAATAATCAAAGATTCTTACTCCTGCTTTTGTGATTTGACGTTGTTAATCAACTTGCAGTCTCTGATTACTCTTGTGCGGGGTGATATGTCGTGCGCACGGCATAATTTTTCAACAACAAAATAATTGGCTGTCCTAAATAAACCACCGTATAGATAAATGGGGGGAGGGGTATGGATTTTCTTCTTTACAAAAATTGTATACATCGTTTTCGTATCCATTCGATGGATTTAATACCATTTTCATCAACAAGATCAACCACATATCTGAAACCACTCCGCATCCAATTAAAAAAAAATACACATTTTCTTTTGTATTGAAAAAGTTTGTTACATAATGGTCGACATTAAACATCATATTGTTTCATATTCTTGGTGTTCTGGCTTCTTTTACATGAATTGAAATATATATATATGGAAAAAATCTGGAATTCCTTACGAGTTCAAAATCATTCAAAACTGTAGCGTTTGTTTTCAATATATAATTGATACCAATATTTCTTTCGATACAAAATCTTTGAACCTGGTATAGAAGGAATATATCTTCTCCATCCATGCATCGCTTACACTACGTCAAATGCGTATAATTAAAAGCATCCCGGACTTCATGAATATTTATGTTTATTAGTCAACCAATCGGTGAGCTTCCATGATTTTTTTTTTGGTGAAAAAAAAAATCATTCGGATGCCAATGCGTGTTCGTAGTGGAATAATTCGAGGATTGCCTATTGATAATAAACTGGACACTTTTGAGCTGTTGTAACTAATGGACGCTTCTTTCTTGACTTCACCGGTGTAATATGTACCATATAATATGCGTAACCACGCCGTTCTCTTTAGATAATTGTCCGATCAACTTTAGTCTTTCAGATTATCCACGTTACCCCAAATTTCCTCATACATCAAGTTTGAGAATACGATTAAGTTTGTTAACAAAGAATTTACAAACGTAACCACTGCTGTTAATGCGAATTTCATTTAAAAAATACTAATAAACTTTACCTGTTTCTGTAAACAGAGATATGTAGCTCTTTATTTTTAGTCCGTTATTACTTATAAACAAATACTGCACGTTTTAGTTGTGAGCACAGCCATTAAGATATCGAAAATATGTTATTGTAACTGTGATTGGTCAGAAATATTATTGTGTCATTTCAAGAAATTCATGAAAATCGAGGGTTTCGTTGATCATGCAGCCACAGTTTGAGGTAGGGTAGGTACTAATACCGGACTCGGTAACTGTGGCTAGCGACGATGCACCCATGCTACTTTCAATATCTTTATTTCGGATTCAATATCAACTAAATAGAAGCCACTTTTAGATATATTCTTGACTATCATGTTTCTTTTAATTCTGTCCTTCTTGTTACAAATAATTTATTTAACAAGAAGTTTGATCTTATGGATACTCAAGTATGTATATTATATACCGGTATATAAATTTTGATATAAAAAGGGCATTAATCAGACACACCTACCCAAAATTAATGAATTTTCTTTTTTCCTCCATGATTCAAAAGGCTTTTCTACATCATCTTATTGGTCTAGTTATTTTTATAACATATATCTTTGTCATGATACATTTAAACATGTTTCAGTCACAGTACTATCTATTGTTCTGTTGATTCTGTCATTGTTTTTCTTCTACAATACGTGTCACCTACAGGGCCTTGCTTCGCGGACTACCCCTCCAAGCTTTGCTCGGTATTAACAAAAAGTCGACACTGAAATTTTTCCTGGCGACAATTGATGGAAACATCAATGTTTTCTTGTTATATCTGATACATGTTATTAAGGTCTTTCATATCTAATAAATGGATGGTGGAATATTTGTAATCATGGTATCATTTTGAAGGGTTCATCAAATAAAAATAATCCACCATAGGAATTTTCAAAATTTTGTTTACTGCTTAATTCATTTCACCTAGAATTTAACATTGAAGTATATGGGAAAAGCATATTTTATTACAATATTTTAAAAACAAATTATATTTTCATAATTATCTCTTGGTAGAAAGTTACATACACTTTCTTTTTATGAAAATCTGAAATAAAATTAATCATTGACCACACACATTTTTAGAAAATTAGATTTTTCTTATTTTTACAAAGGGCAGGCAACTCTTCCAAATAGTCTTAAGTGCAAAAAGGTCAGCTTCTAATCATTTTACCAGTCATGTGAATTTCATGTGCTTCACTTTCATCATTATTTAACAATAAACTTTTATGTTGATTTAAATCCTTCAAAATTGTTCATTATCCTTTCATTATACATGGAATACCTTAAGATTATTCTTATTATTCTTTTTTTTTCCCTAGACGCTAGCTTTGAAGCTTCATATCTCGCTCATTTCTGCATGGATTTTGCTCAAATTTTCAGGGTTTATAAACTTTACAAAACAATTTTAAAATCATGTACTACATTTCAGAAATTCCCTTCTGTTCACGAGTTATTCTCCTTTGAATGAAATTTTAGGGGCTTTGGTTTCCAGACAAAGGCTCCGAGACTATATAAGCTTGAGCAGAAAATGCATTGAAAGTGAAAAGTGCACAACGCACATCGTTTTTGTTTTTGTGTGTGTGTTTTTTGATTACAGCGTTCGAAATGGTGGTTGACAGGGTTAAAAAATTAGGACGCCTAAAGGAGCAAAAAATTACACATATTTTCCTTTGTATCTTTTAAACTAAAAATATTTTGTTAAGACGTGTAGAACAAAAGTTGTGCAAAATGTTAAGAGCTTTCTTTTGATATCCATAAAAAGGGGTTGTCCCCTTAAATTAGGGATCTGGGGATCTTCAAAGTTTTCGCTTTATAACTCAAAAACGGTAAATATTTCGATATGGCTTTTGCTGGAAAATCGTTCTTTAACATCTTATTGAGATCATAAACATAATATTTTGCTCAAGTTTTGTCTTATATATGAGTAAAAAGCTTGACCCGCAAACAGGTAACCATATCATTAGGTAGGTGAAGGGGGAAAAATATGCGTATAACTTAAATAAACTTGCTTTAATTGATAAATCTGACTTCATGAAATGTTAATATTCTTTTAAAATAAGGTTTAACGTGATCTATGGTTCCTTTAAAAATCATCTATCGACAACTTTTTTTTTATTATTTAGTAGCTTTAATATAAACAATCGTTCCAAAGAAAAAAAGAGGAAAAGGTTATCTCTTCTACGTTTGTTAGTAAAACAACGATATATTTGATTGAAGAAACAAACCTTCAAGCATAGAATAACTCAGTCATTAACTACACGCATCTTACATACACCGCGGGGTTTGTTTTTGTTTACAATTACGTAACCGCCTCGAGGAAACATCGCGTGTGAACCAGGGCATGTACACAAAGTAAACATTGTCGTCCTAAATATAACACAGAATGTTATGTTTTTGATCAAATTGGATTTTTCGAATAATTCAGTCTTTCCGGGGATGTATATACTTGTTTATACGTCTCTAGTTATAATAATAATACCATATATAGCACCCTTTTCATATACTATGTACGTTCAAAGGTGCTTGATTAATATATATTCCTACATCATTTAGAGATTTTGAGAATAAAAGGTCATCACTTTCACAACTAATGCCCCTTGAAGTAAAAATATTACAACATGTTGACGATTGTACATTAGCTTTGAAGGGTCAATATGCAGATAGATAACTGTGATGAAACATCTGTAGCGATCCTTCAGTGGTCCAAAGAGAAGACATTCTGTTTGTGAAAGGTTTAATCTATTATGATAACTGATATGACATTCACAAAAAACGGTTTTGTGTGAAATGTCTTTTATTGATATAACAATAGGACCATGGGCCACATCGCCAAGACCCTGCTCTTGTTCAGCTGTTGTGATTTTTTAAATTAAGATTTTTATTGTTCAGTGTTTACTCCCATGAAAAATGTTGACCCCATACTGTGGTCCCAACCTAGCTCCAAATGATCATGATATAAACGAACTTGAATTTACACAACATGGGTATGCTTCTATACCAATATGGCTAACATGACCCAATTGCTATTCTGGAGAGAAAAATTCCTTTGCTCATGCCCCAGGGTTAATAACTTAATAATGATAAACTTGAATCCACATAACGTAGAAATGTTTGCATTTTGATATGATTTAATGAGTCCCAGTTACTCTTGAAAATAATTTGCTCTAATACGGAATATCGGAATCATTATTTCGTCTCCAATTCCGTCGCAGTTTTAATGTCTAGGATGTCCAACGAAATCTCGTTTTTTGTGTTAACTTGGGCAACTTTTCACTAAATAAGCACATGTAACTATTACACATATCAGATATAGTGAATTCTGACACTTGGCATCGTTTGTAAGGGGGGGGGGGGTTCATAGAAAGTAGTTGTCTTCATATTTGTATAAAATTCTGCTTTAGCAAGAAAAGGCGTTCTTCCTAAACTCAAAAATCATAAAGGGGAGGGCGTTTATCCTTCACCACAGTCAATTCATCGGTTCAACCTTGCATTTACTCTATCATTTACCGCTTCCATTAAAAAGTGACCAGCAAATAATTCGATCTGTGTATGTATGAATAACGAACTTTGTGATAAAAATGCGATAAGTATGTCACATTTAAAAATAAGTGGGGGGGGGGGGGGGCAATTTAAGGGTGTGTGATATATTTACGTGAAGATTGATGCATAAAAAGCGATTATTTATTATAGAATTTCATAAATATATTCATGAATATATTAATGAATATGAGTTACCGTACCTATACTGGATTCCTAAACTACATAAAAACCCTTACAAAGATACATTGCTGGATCCAGTAAGTGCTCTACCATGTCCTTATATTTGCTCCTCACGAAAATATTAACAGCTGTGAAAGAGAAACTTCAAACTTACTGTGCGACTACCAATGCCAGAAGTGGTGTTAATCAAATGTGGATTCTAAAAAATTCTAAAGAACTTTTAGTAAACTTGAAATCGTAGAAGTTTCCCCAAATCAATAACATTAAAACCTATGACTTTTCAACACTATACACGACCATTCCTCACGATAAATTAAAGACTAGACTTTTTGACATCATAGACAGTTGCTTCTTCAACAAAAATGGAAAACGGAAATATTCATATCTAGTGATCATATATTCAAAAACTTACTTTCTTAAACACCACTCTGATTCCACGCACAAGTACTCTGAAGTTGAAATAAAAAAATATGCTAGAGTTCCTCATTGACAATATCTTCGTGGTCTTTGGTGATCAGGTCTTCCAACAGTCTGTTGGAATTCCCATGGGCACGAATTGTGCTCCTTTGTTAGCTGACCTGTTTTTATATTCCTGTGAAGCAGAATTTATTCAAAAACTTCTACGTGAAAAGAAAAAAATCTCTCGCTGTGGCTTTCAATTCGACATTTCGATAACGTTTTGTCTATTAACAATAATAATTTTCTTTCATATGTCGATTTGATATATCCCTGTGACCTCGAAATAAAGGACACCACAGAGTCGTCCACTTTTGCTTCATACTTAGATATTTTATTGAAAGTAGACATTACCGGCAAACTGACAACTTAACTGTATGACAAACGGGATGATTTCAGCTTCTCCATCGTCAACTTCCCATATTCATGTAGCAATATTCCATTATCACCTGCATATGGTGTTTATATATCTCAACTGATTCGATATGCAAGAGCTTGTTTTGCGTATCGTCAGTTTTTAAATCGAGGTAAGCTACTGACAAACAAGTTGATGGTACAGGGGTTTCAACAGTCTTAATTGAAGTCAGCATTTCGCAAATTCTATGGTCGTTATAAAGATCTATTTCGTCAATACAATCTATCATTGGGTCAAATGCTGTCTGACGTGTTTCATACCGATTGTTGGGCCGTTCTTGGCACACTGATTTTGACTGCGGATAGCTCCGTTTGCCTGATCAGGATATAGGGCTCACGGCGGGTGTGACCGGTCGACAGGGGATGCTTACTCCTCCTAGGCACCTGATCCCACCTCTGGTGTGTCCAGGGGTCCGTGTTTGTCAGTAGCTTGCCTCCATTTAAAAACTGACTATACGCAGAATGGTTTAAGAAATAATTATCGCGTTTTCGTGTATGTTGCAGGATAACCCCTGAGGTTGGAAAATATTGTTTTGAAATATAAAGCCGAGGTCTCAGCCGAGGCTTTTATATTTCAAACAACATTTCGAGACCAAGGGGTTTATCCCGCAACATACACGAAAACAAAAACTTTATTTTCTTTCTACTATGGCTCAGAAATATACAGCCGATCGTTTTTTTTATATAGCTACGAATTAGTTCACTGTGACGTCAAGACAGTTTCCGAAACGGTCTATATTGTTTTTAGCTGACGAAAAGGGAGGTAGTTAGGGTATTCTAAATCCATTTTGAAAAAATATTTCAAGTATTTAGTTTTATATCAATTGCTTTGTATACAGTTTTAAAAAAAATTGGCTGTGCATCGTCATATGTACATGTGTATCGCTCTCGGAATGCAAACGTTTGGTTTATACTGAATGACAAATGTTATTTATGAATTTGTTTTGTAACATATATTGATTGATTTTGTAATTATAAAAATGAATTATTAGTCATTGACTTTAATGTTGCATTAGCAAAACTCGAAGCACAAGCGAGATATGTATCAATTTTCTCATAATCAGTTAAAATGTATGAAGATATATCGTAGAATAATGACCGCGGCATTCCTTTGATCTTTAAAATAACCGCGGTAGATTACATTTTCTTTTGTGAATAATATCGTTTCTATTATAAGTAGCACACTCGCGTATATGAAATATACCTGATTTGGATTCCTATACATGTATATGGAGAGTTTGCTGGTGTTTGTACATGAATATCTTTTTATTTAAAGTTTAGATCAGAAAAATTATAATAATAATAATACCATATTTATATAGCACCCTTTTCATACACTATGTACGCTCAAAGGTGCTTTACAATGCATATATACCTTACAACAGAATGTTATACACATAATACATAGAAAATAAATAAAACATTAAAAGCTGTACCTATCCTGATTGTACATATAAAACATGAAAACACAAGATACCATAAATATGCTAGATAAGAATAAACATCAGTTTCAGGGCTTATTAAAGTAATAATAATAATGAAATACAGCATATAATGTCTCAGGTATAATATATTAAAACATACCATCCTTTTTTTTTAAAATAAAACATCACAAAATGGTACTCGAAAGCTAAGACACACAGTCTTTAGTTTTCACAGTTTTTCACAGAATCTAACCTACACGAATGACTGAAATGATAGAAACTAGTCCTGGAAAACTTGATGGAAAAAATGTGTTTTCAGTGACTTCTTGAATGCACACAGTGTTCTACAGTCCCTTACATGGTCTGGAAGGGCATTCCACAATTTTGGAGCTATTGTTTTGAAACACCAATCCCGTATGTTGCGGTTCGACTTTTTGGAATAACTAAAGTGACTGATTGTTTTATAGACCGAAGATTTCGGGTAGGCTTATATACCTCTAGTAATTGTTTGATATAAGTTGGGCACTCATCATGTAAGGCTTTGTAAGTATAAGTAAGTATCTTATATTGTGCCCTATACTGCACAGGTAACCAGTATAGTTCTCTTAGTATTGGAGTGTTATGGTTGTAACGAGAGGTCCTGGATATGAGACGTGCGGCAGTGTTCTGAATATGTTGGAGCTTGCTCAGGACTTTCTTTGAACACCTACCAGGAGAGCGTTATATTACTTTGAGCATCACTGAAGAGACATTATTTGTCGAAATGCGCATCTGGTGCATCAAAATCGGTACCGTGTAAGTTTTACTTTAAAATATATATTTACCAGTATATCCAAAGTTTTGGAGATATGTTGATAAAACCCTCCATGATTTATTTGATTATATTATTAAATCGCCGATTTTAGCACATGCATTGATTTAAGGAATGAATTTATTATTTTTTTGTTGGATGGAGGAATTCCACGAAGAAAAAAAAAAAAGACGGAAAACTGCATCATTGCGTGTAGCGCATGATGCAAAAGTTTTCCGTCTTTTTTTTTTTCTTTTTTTTTTTTGATGGAATTCCTCCATCCAACGAAAAAATAATAAATTCATTCCTTATCGTTTAATATTTTAAAACATTAAGTTTATATTTTTAAAAAAATCATTTGATTTGAGTTGAATTAACGAGTTATTCTTGGACTACATTCTATGTCATTTTGAGATGGGCGTAGTAATTTGTGAATACACAACTTTTAAAAAAACCTAAATCCGTTAGACCTAATGACGACTTCCACGAACTGTTGAGCAAACGGGTTTCTTGTGGACTGAAGAATGCAGTTTTAAAAGGATGAGAGTTAGAGTTAAGTCCTGTTGAGAGAAAATTGCAGAAATTTTGTTGAGTGGAACTGGAATTAAGTGCAAATTCAATGTCGGTACTAAAGTATCTATATTATTTATTACAGTATCTATAGTATTTATTACAGTGTATGTACATATAACATGGGTCCCACGGACTTAACTGCTCCGCCTGTTGTCGGTCTCAGCCTCGGGTAGGTCCTGCTATACGTCTGGCATAATCCATAAACGCGGGAAATCTCTTCGTGTTGCCGGATGTTGATCCTCTGCCATTCGGGGAATAAAAAAATCGTACTGGGGAAGACTCCCCAGATACTACAGTACTAACGGAAAGCGTGGGACACGTGCATAATCAAGATGTGGGATGCCAGGTAGGGTTCTCTTGAGGGTTGTCACGGCTTCCAGGTGGACAAGTGAGTGTTACAGAGGGGTTTTCGAGTTTTATCAGTGAATTCCTAAGGCGTCACACTGTTGTAACGTCGAACGGAAGCCTCGTTTCGGTGCCCACTCAAAAACATATTTAGTCCGAAATATCTGACGTTTTCCTGGCTTTTTTATGATTTTGATATTTACTGTGCCTGGCAGGATTATGGAAGAACATATTATGCCGGAGTTCGAAACCATATTCATTTTAAAGGGCTACGATATTGCAGTATCTCTGAGGCAGTGTGCGGTGTATCTGGTATTTTGGGTTCGTGACATGAAGGAAGTTGTCGCAAGGTGCAAACTGGACTATTGTCATCCCCGGTTGAAGACATTTAACTCTCAGTCCGGAATTACAGAAGCCACAGGCCTCTGAATTTCTATCGATAAGCCGTTATATGATTGATCAGAGTGATATATATATCCCCTGTGGCAGAAGCAGACGTGTGTTGTTATATTTAGGAGGGGGGGGGGGTGTCCTCAAATAGCCATGTTTATTTTAGTTTGGATAATTAATCATTATTTATATTTGATATTTGTTTGTTTTTGTTTAATAAATTTATATAGATCGATAGAATTGTGAAGTTTTTCTTCAGGATTCCCTAATATATATATATAAATACGAAGCATCCAGAGGAATCCCCAACATTCCAATAGAAAGTAGTTCCGGCTTTTATTATTTTATTTTCGTTGGATACAATTAATATTCCAATAATTTTTCAACCAATGAAAAAGAGTGTAACATGTAAAAATAAATGATAATACAAATCGCACAGTTATAAGCGTTTAATGAAATAAAGTCATATTTACATGAATTGGTCGAGACAATCTCAGATTTGTGGAAACATGTTTTTAACGTGACTTGGTGGTTATGATCATCTTGTATATTTCCCCACCCTCAACAGAGATCGCATGAAAGAAATTCACTGTGAAAAAATTCCAAGAAAATGAAACTCCATTTTCTGTGATATTTTATCCCCTCGCAATTAGCAATCCATTTACGGAATAGGCATGCATGACTAGCCTCGTAAACCGAAAAAAAAAGCTTTACTGAAATCTCTCACGATGCACAGACGCACAGTCTCTTCGAGGGATTCAAATCAAATGTACTTATTTTACCACCGAGAACTCAAATAAGGACATTAGCATTACTGCAAACAATTTAGAAAAGGAATGCAACAATTGTTTTTTGCTCAACTCATCGTGTGCACACGTCGGAGTGTTCTTTCGTGTTATTCTGGGGGACGGTACTAAACGCCGGAATGGAGTAGCGAGATGTAAAAAGGAGTCAATATCTTTAATGCGGTAAAAGGATGTAACATCTCTGGATCAAGGACTAACAGAATATTTAAAGTTATTTCATTTAATTTGACAAAATATATGCATAAAGCATCCCGGAATGAGGAGAGGTCGAACAAATTGGAATACAGAATGAAGTAGTCGGCATTGAGTAATGACGGATAACTCTTAAAGTATACGAATAAACCATCTATAGACCAAGGGGCTATCAGGAAATATCTCATTTTTGTGGTTTGATTAAACACATTTAAGGAAAAGACGTGCCGGAATGAGCAGAGGCAGATAAAGTCGTCACTAACATAATGAAGTAGGCATCGAATAAACACCGGTATTTCCTAAAGTGTTCAATTGAATATTCATTCGGTTAGCAAATAAAAACCATTTATGGACCAAGGGTTTTCGAGTCATATATAGTTTTTGTATTTTACCCAATTTATGATAAGAAAAATCCATACCTAAACGAAAAATATTTACATTTTCAGACACACCCGAGTTATTAGAGCAGATGGATTCGACTTTATGACAAGAATGCTATTTCATACTACTTTGAGAAAAAGCATTATGCTTTATAACCATTGCCAAGGTCATTACCTATTCATTGGCGTATGTAAATATACTCAATTTTCAATTTTCCTTTGGCTTCTCTCAAACTCGGCATCTAACGCAATGTACATGTATGGAACGAATTGTAATTGTGGTTATTTCAAAAGGACTATACTGTGTGTTAGCACGAAATAGTTGTGGGATTAGTATGAAAGGTGAAGATAACGAACAGTGATCAATCTCATAACTCCTATAAAGGTGAAGATAACGAACAGTAATCAATCTCATAACTCATATAAGCAATACAAAATAGAGAGTTGGGCAAACACGGACCTCTGGATATACCAGAGGTGGGATCAGGTGCCTAGGAGGAGCAAGCATCTCCTGTCGACCAGTCACGTGCACGCCCGCCGTGAGCCCTACATATTGATCAGGTAAACGGAGTTATTCGTAGTCAAAATCCGTACTATGTTGCAAGAAAACAAAGACATTGTAAATAGTTTCAACAAATTTTTCCACCTTGTAAAAACATGTTCACCGCACGTACTTATTTATGAGTCTGTACGACATGTCATACATCATTTCACCTGTTTTAACCAGAGTTATTTGGTTTTAAATCAGCGTTTACAAACATCTGTCACTCGACCAGTTTTAATGCAAATTGAGTGACAGTCACGTGTCCATTTCCGACTTCCAGAGGTAACATCATCGGAGGTCTTGCCTGTGTGCAATAAAGTTTAAGAGAAATAAAAATATATAATATCTCAGTGATTCGTTGTTTTACGCTCTTTCAAACCTAATTTCAGACCATTGTGTCTGAGTTCTATACATCATGTTAGGATTCCTCTCATGCGCGTGGGGCTATTTATAGACGCCTAACAAACCTAACGAGCGGCAAATGTATTTATGGTTTCCCACTTTATTTTCTTTTTAAATAATCTCCTCAATGTTTTCTTTTACATGTAAATGTTTTCAAGCACACGAGTTAACAACTTTGAACTTTAATGTAATTCTGTTTGAAATATAATTAATGAACATCGGACCATACAGCTTTAAATACTTTTCAGAGATGGGTTCATAGATACAGAACTAAATCTTGATACGTCAATTACAAAAAGAGTGGGATGAGAAGAACCCCCTCCATCGTCTCCGAGTTTGAAATGCCAGTGTTGACGTATCTCCATATTTTTGTGCCATAATAGTTTTCAGGGTTTATGTGTAGGGTTTTTTTTAATTTAAAATTTTGGGATTTGTTTCTTCCAAAAATCCTTATTCGGAAAACAACGATGGATATTACAGAATTAAATGTTTGTAGGAATCAATAGGTACAATTCAAAGTAGGGCTCGAAAAATCATTTTTAAAAAGTTGCCTCATTCAACCAAGAGTTTAATTTGTTGGTAATGCTATAAGATTAAAAAATATCATTAAGAAATGTAAAAATCATCCACTAATGCATCATTAATGGTTATGATGGTGCATCATTAAAGATATGATTTTTTTGCATTAGCGAACGCAAATGCATTCATTAATGCAAAATTCATCATTAGTGGACTCTATATCATTAATGGTTGATACAGTGCTTATAAACAGAGTGAAGACTACTATCAAAATTGTGAAATATCCATGATCAAAATTGTGAAATACCCATGATCAAAATTGTGAAATACCCATGCCCTAGACTATTTCATGAAGCAACAGTCATATACATGTCGTAAAACTACAGTACATGGATCTGAAAATTCTCTCGTACTCCTGGACATTTAAAGAACGGAAACTGGAAAGCTAAGGACTCTTTATTTTCATTTTTGCAAATAATCAACACCTTGTTTGATTGAACTGTATAAGTTGTTGTATGTATTCAGGTGACCATTGAGGACCATGGGCCTCTTATCATGTTCCAAGGGACGCCCTGCCTTACCGAGCCCTCCTGGGGAGTCCCCTTTTCTATTTCTCTCCTTATGACTTTTTTCGCCCACGGTGTTTCACTTCATTTACCACTCTAAACACTGTATACATGTATACATTACGTAAATAGATAATGTGGAATTTCATTTAAGAAAAAAACCCAACCCCAAGTACATTAGAGTATGCTACATCAACGAACAAGCAATCAAAATACTCGTATCACGTGATAGTCTCTTAGCAGAGATTGCGTTAACTGCAACCCCCCCCCCCCCCCCTCCCCCTGACTTTTACACTGTCAGATAATTCACAATATGTAAATAGTATATTGATTGATTGATTATGGTCTTGCGCCGTTTTGGCAATATTTCAGCCATTTTATGGCGTGTAAATAGTATACTTTCCCGGTGAAACATCATTGTAAATACACTGTAGTATACTTTCCCGGTGAAACATCATTGTAAATAGTATACTTTCCCGGTGAAACATCATTGTAAATAATATACTTTCCCGGTGAAACATCATTGTAAATAATATACTTTCCCGGTGAAACATCATTGTAAATAATATACTTTCCCGGTGAAACATCATTGTAAATAGTATACTTTCCCGGTGAAACATCATTGTAAATAATATACTTTCCCGGTGAAACATCATTGTAAATAATATACATGTACTTTCCCGGTGAAACATCATTGTAAATAATATACTTTCCCAGTGAAACATCATTGCTTTGTATGGACATTCAAATAAGTGTTCAACGAACATCTATTTCATTTCCTTCTTGAAATGAGGTTAAAATAACTGGTGAATTCCTTCTCAGAATTCGAGCGATGTACTCTCTGCCAGACTGTCATTTCAAAACCTTTAATGTTCAGGTTTTTTCTAACGATCAAAATAGGGAATGATTTTGCAGATCATCGAAGCATTGTATTGATCTCCGATAAAACTGCACGGAAAAACTTTGACATAGTTGGAGAAATGTATACTAAGATTCAGACTAAGCAATCAACATTTTTCATCCCTCTTGAGGGAACTACACGTAGTGTTTATGTTTTGAGCGGTGACGTATGTCTCACCAATCAATAGTAGGTTATGTTATATATAATGTTCTTGCTCAGTCGATTCATCATCAAAAACGCTTCAGCATTTTGTATGAGGAAAGTGATCTCTTTTCAAAATTAAATTTTGTTCTCTCGAAAATCACAGTATTCGATTCCAATAGCCCGAGGATTAAAAACAAACGGTGACTGGTAATAAAATGTATTGGTGCCAAAATCTGTAATCTGATTAAGAAATGTGTCAAAAATGTTATTTAAAGGATACTGAAAAACGTCAGACTCCATGGAAAGTGTTCAGAAAGTAATCCCTCAACGCCAACAAACAGAACATTGCATTATGATATAAAGCCGTATGGATGTCATTGTTTGTATCGAAGTTATCATAGATTGGCAACATTCGGAATAGGCTATAAGTACAAGCTTTGCGCGTCCAGAGAAAAAAGAGCGGGCTGAAATTCCGGGAAAGAGATGTTGCAATTGACAGAGACCGGCAGCAATCATGCTAAAGACAATCATTCCTGACAGGCCGAGTGAGATAGCCGTGTGTCTGTTGTAGCCAGATGAAGGGTGTTCTGAATCATTAGTTGATAGTGTCGATTCCTTTGCGCTTCTAAAGGTGAACAGTAGTCATCATTTGCTTCTATCGTTTTATGACATTCACGTGTTTAAAACACATATGAGGATAATTTTGCAGTCAATGAAAGAGCGATGCGTCCTGTAAATCCTACCAGGGACAGGTCGGAAGTCATTTCTGACCCCCGAGTACTCTAGCCCCCTGTTTTCGTCAAATCTTAGCCAGATAAGATGTCCAGTTGTTCTGTATTAGGAATCTTTATCTTGTGTGATGTTCAACAGGAGACTGGGAAACCTCGTTCTATGTATTTGAAGAGCAGATAAACCCAGATAAAATGACCGTTATCTCTATGCCGAGTGCAGTACTGGGTAAATGTTTGTCTGTACCCGATTAGATTCTGATTTTCAGTTTGTTTTGGTCGATTCGTCCTCATTTCTTGTCCACATTTACCCGACAAGGATTTACTCTTTATGTGGGAATTGTGCAGTAATTTTGAGATTAGCTATGCATCTCTGCATCCCCGGAATACTAACAGTGATCACTACAGTGCAGGTGCTTGGAGCGACAGCTCAACTGGTCTGTCCCCAAAGATGTTACTGTCCTTCCTCGGAAATTGTCGAGTGCTCTGGAAAGAATTTGACCACTATCCCGGACAAGATGGATTCTAACATAAGAAATCTGTAAGTTTTTGCATTCAAACAATGCTTTACCACTGTTTCACGCCATCACAAGCCCATGTAATTGACAGATCGTTTTATTTATATTTCCATTGTTTTGGTAAAAATGGATGTAGATATTTCATTTCGTATTCATATTTTATATTGACTGCCATAAAAATTCGAAAACACCGTTGTGATGTCGCAGTTCGTTGACGTTAAACTCAGCCAAAAAGTTACTGTGTTTTGGTCCAAACGTATTGTGGTGATGGTAGAAATTTCTTTGGTTTTGGGGGGTAGGGGTGGATTGGTTATTCGATAGTAGAGTTGCTGTTTCAGTTCCCCATTCCCTTTCTCATATTTAACTTTACCAATCCTATCTGTAGTTGTATTATTGAAGTCTGTCACGTTCTATTCCAACTCACGTTTACATAGGCTAAAGTGGAATCATACTCGGGGAAACCAATGCATTTCCCCGTTAATATTGATCATTACCATTCAATTAATACGTCATAAATATGTTAATTACACCTTAATTTGAACAAAATTGATGAAAAACTAGTTTTTGTATGGTAGTTAATACATTTTATGCAAAACTAACCGATACTTGCATAGTTTGAACATCGGTTTCTCTTAATTAAGAAAAAAGACTTCATGCACGGAAATTGCATGCATGACAGTGGGATATTTAAGAAATCACTCAAATATTTTATTTTGGATGATCAGGAAAATTGGTCGGAAAATTTCATCAATGTAAATTGCGCTTTAAAAGATTTTCGTTCAATTTTTCGGTTGATATTCAAATCATTCGGGAAGGGGGGGGGGGGGGGGGGAGGGGTTGCGAGTCTTTTCTTATCATTTCATTTCCTTCATTTAGTTTTACAACATAGAACAAAATATTATGTACATGAAAACTTTACGAATTTTAAAATCTTTCAAAAAACACTTCGAAAATTACTGTGACGTCATAGAACAATTTTAAATTGATAGATCTATAGTTCTATAGAAAAGAAAGAAAAAACACCCCATGTATTCTATCAAATTTGCTGCGTCGTCATCAATATAACAAATTTTATATAGCTTAATTTGAATTGATCGGGTGTAATTTACTTGTTGGCGTGTGCATACCTTTGACGTTCAATGTCGTCACTTTTTTGGTTACGTTGCCATTTTTATCCCGTGGGGGTCCGGGTTAGAATAGGTTCTCAGTACTCCTTGCTTGTCATAAGAGGCGACTAAATGGGGTGGTCCTTCGGATGAGACCGCAAAAACCGAGGTCCCATGTCACAGAAGATGTGGCGCGATAAATATCCCTCCCTGCTCAAAGGCCGTAAGCGTCGAGCATGGGCCTAAATTTTATAGCCCTTCACCAGCAATGGTGACGTCTCCATATGAGTGAAAGATTCTCGAGATGGACGTTAAACAATATACAATCAATACGTTGCCATATTATGATTTTGAGTATTCTTGCTGAGGGTTAAAATACAAGTTTGGGGCACTGCAATAACTTTTTGAATCTTCAGTCGCTTATCCCTGACTTTGAGCCATTTCATGTAATTTCTGCTAAAAAAAAACAAAACCCCTGCGCATAAACAGAGTAATTCGTAGTCAAAATCAGTGTGCGAAAGCAGTCGATTAAACAATTGGTGTGAAACACGTCAGACAACATTCGACCTATTGAAAGGTTATATTATTCACCATCTGCACGATGTATTTCGGCTCTAGAGGCTTTACAACATTCTACTTTGAAAAGAGTAACTTGTAAAAGCATTTAATCATCCCTCGTTCCTGAGTGGAATTCATTGCCTCTTGATGCAAGGCAAATTGAATCCTTGTCTAGTTTCAAAAACGGTTTTAAGTAATGACAAAACTAGCGACACGCTGCCTACAAAGTTTTCTTTTGGTAACAAAAACTTGTATCTTATACACAGTTGACGTCGCCATCACTGTGTCTTAAATAGTGATTTATTTAGATATAATATGATTGACAGTCTTCTGTGTACTGGTTGTAAAATTGAAGATGTTTATCATCATTTTGTCTCATGCCCAAAATACAGATATGAATTGTTGAACTTAATAGTTAGCCTATATATAACCTTGATAACGTTGACTGTGATGTATCACTTCGGGGGGTGAACTCGCTTTCCGTAGCTGAGAATGTATATCCTTTTTCCAGTATACAATGTACATACATGCATGCAAAAAAAAAAAAGAGAAAAAAGATGAGGTCATTTTCTTTTACATCGGCTTACCTTGATATCGTGATGATTTTGATAATATTAATTTACTTTTTGACCTGCATATTATAAATCCTATTGTAAATGTTATAGTAATCTAAAATTTCTTCAACTAAAATAAACAACCGAACAACAAAAAACAAAAAAAAACCAAACAAAAAAACAACAACAATAAAACGAAAGCTTTTTGTTAGACGGTAGAATTGAGGTTTGCTTGAATTCTATTCGTGTCCTGGATTATCATTGTTATTGTATTAGATATATACAAACGTAAGAAATGGGTATCAATAAGATTACAGTGAATAGGTATTACGATAATCTGAATTATTGAATATATCTACCGTCACTCGGTCTACAATCAAATCTGTTCTTATAGGTATTCTAGGATTTACGTAATGTTTTACAAAAATATTTACACTCCCAAAGATTTCGTCATTTTCTCGTAAATGCATTGCTGTTATAAACGCGCGTATGAATATGAATATATATAGTATGTCTATTTTAACGACTGTGAATTTCGACAGAGATGAAATTAGAATGTAAATATAAGAAATAATGTTCATCTAAAAAAAAATACATAAGGGTTTAACCTCACCACTTCACGCCAGGATACTTTTCATGAAGCGCTAACGCGCGTCACGAAGTATGACAACGTGAAATGTCGCATATTATACTGTACCCTCATAGATTTTCAAAAATGAAATATAAACCTTATACCCCTTTTCTGTATGCAATTCACATATATACATCATATTTGGTTGTTCAATGTTTATTATTAGATTTATCTCTGTGAATGCTGTAGAAAATGTTATTTCACTATCGGGGTAAATGGGTATCTTTTGTTTTGCCAGTGAAAGCTAATTGTTTTTTAAAAATGGATATTTAAGTTTTGCCTTATTATGAAACATATCAGTTCTCTACAATATTTCACACGGTTTAGACCCGACTACGCTGTCACCATAATTGCATGTATAATGGCGTAACAGTTCAATATCGTCGGTGAATTGAGTAATCGTTTCATAATTAAATGCAACAAATATCGGTTAACGGTAGACTCCAATTAACCATAAAGACTGTTTTAACTCTTTTACTTCCAAAGCATAGTTTTCTGATAGCTAAATAACGCCAATAATTGATTATGAGGAGGGATCAAAGACCTCCAGCATGGAAAGCCTATGGATGATTTTGGGATGCGATAAGATGCATTATGGGGCCTTAAAATTTTATTTGTTTCTTCTATTCAACTGACCTCACAAAAAACTGCCCCGACGTGAAAAAAAAAAAACCAAAGAATTTTTTTTTTAAAATAAATAACAAAACAAACAAGCAAAAACCGTTCGTATTCCTTCTTTTCTTTACTCTTGTCTTTCATTTGTATCGCTCAATCACTGACCTAGTAAAATTGATTTGTTCATTTGTATCGCTCAATCACTGACCTAGTAAAACTGATTTGTTCATTTGTATCTCTCAATTACAAACCTAGTAAAACCGATTTGTTCATTTGTATCTCTCAATTACAAACCTAGTAAAACCGATTTGTTCATTTGTATCTCTCAATTAACTGATTTGTTCATTTGTATCGCTCAATCACAGACCTAGTAAAACTGATTTGTTCATTTGTATCTCTCAATTACAAACCTAGTAAAACCGATTTGTTCATTTGTATCTCTCAATTACAAACCTAGTAAAACTGATCATTTGTTCATATGAGTGTATTTATTTACATTTTTGTTACGCGATATCTTGCCTACTTGCTTATCTACCTGCTTGTTTATATGCTAGTAAATAAATGTGATAATACTACCTTGTTGATGAATGAAGATGTGTTAAATAGCGACCAAGTAGATCCTAGACAAACAAATCTAGGTACTGAGAAATCGATTCAAAACGATATAGGTTCGCAATGTTTTCAATCTTTGCCAAGGACAAAGGGGCTGGATTATTTCGACATTCCGCACTTCATTACAGCAACCGAGATATTGGGCACGTGTTACATCCAGAAGATCGGGCTCGTTGATAGATTGATTTGCTCTTGATTCGGTTATTGCGATCGATAGACCATTAATGCATCACAACTGTTGCACTATAAATCTATTTTACCTTTGAAACATTGTGTATGTGAAGGGCACATGCAGAACAGCAACATGTCATTATATTACTGTACAAAATATACCTCCAGAAGCATTGTTTATCCACCAATGATAACATCAATATTGCTACGATTAAATCTGACATTCACCTCTTTAAGTAAAATTGAAAATATTATTTCCGAAGACAGTGCAGTCTTAACCATGCACACCATTCTCCTTAAAATAAATGAAAAGGTGAAGATGACGAACAGTGATCAATCTCATAACTCCCATAGATGATACAAAATTAAGGGTAGGGCGAACACGTACCCTTGGACACACCAGAGGTGGGATCAGGTGTCTAGCAGGATTAACCATCCCCTGTCCACCGGTCACACCCGCCGTAAGCCATATATCTTGATCAGGTAAACGGAGTAATCTATAGTCAAATCCATGGTGTAAATTGGTATGTATGACGGCGTATTCGTGCCATTTTATTTAACCTAGCAGAAAAAATAAAATAAATCGTGTGTACGATCTAGTGAATCGTAGGGACGATTTTTTTTAAAAAGTCGATTGAAAACATCGTTTGTACGATTTAAAAAAAAAAAATCGTTGGTATGATTTAGTAAATCCATTATTGTAGAAACGGTTTTAAAAGTAGTTTCTACCATATAGAAAATCGTATGAATGACTTTGAAATCGTTTATACAATTTACTAAATTGTAGACGTTTTAGTCACCTGGATCCAGTTACACGACGGTTAGTTATCTTTGACAGACAGTTAACGTTCAAGTAACTCCCATATTCATACAGCGTTAACTAGACGCTATTTGTCAGTTAACCTTTACTCATCTTCGTGCAACTGGGCCCTGGTCTACGTCCGTCGTGTGTTGCCAATTCTTCTTGATAGTTATAATACTCTTCAAATGCAGCATCTTTGGGACAAGGGGAGCATATATTGCAAATATCAGGGCTTCTAAAACACCGAAGCCTTAGGGGCAGGATAAAAACTTCAAAAATTTACAAATTTTCAAAAATCTTCTCTACCACCATACATCTACATCTTCAAGAAAAACTAAGTAAACTAGTCATGTAAAGCAGGAAAACTTCTAACAAAGTTGTAGTTTTATGATTCCTGGGTTAGATGCTCTGACTCAAGGCTGGAGCCAAACTTCGCATATAGTATTCATGTGTACAATATTTAAATAACATCTTTTTAAAAATCCTATTGAAACTAAATTTGAAACTGAATGGATAGTATTTAGAAGGAACAGGTATACCTATACTAAAATAGTAAATTTCATGATCCCAGGGATAAGATTTTGGTTACAGGGTGGGATCAAAATTATCATAGTGATTATTGTTTTCAACAGTTGAAAGATTTCAATTTTGCTGATACTGTGTAAAAACTAAATGTATATAAAGGAAACACGGAAGTGGATGTACCAAAATGGTGAACTTCGCAAACCCAGGGTTCGGACTCGAGGGCGGGTCCAAAATAGTCATATAGTGTTTATATAACATATGTGAAATCTTCCATCCATATTGGCACTTTCGGGAACACTTTTGTTTTAAGAACGCATCTTGTTTTTTACTGATGCGGAATATTATAATTCAGCTTAGATACGTAAAAACAGGAAAATTATTACAGATTGCATAACCCTTGGGGCTAGTGAAATTTTTAACTAATACTCAGGTGACCGATGAGACCTGTGGGTTTCTTGTTAAGGAGGTATACTACACCAGAGCAATTTGATATGGATGGAAAGTGGAGGATATGTATAACACTATTTTGAAATTGGAAACTTTCAAATTTACTTTATTTAATCAAAAAATGAAGATTTAGTAGAAAGCAATCTGCAAAATCTTTTTAAAACCCTGCTGGATTCGAACCCGCGACCTACAGTTAGCACGTTGACTGCTGGACTCGAACCCGCGACCTACAGTTCAGCACGTTGACTGCTGGACTCGAACCCGCGACCTACAGTTAACACGTTGACTTCTGGACTCGAACCTGCGACCTACAGTTAGCACGTTGACTGCTGGACTCGAACCCGCGATCTACAGTTAGCACGTTGACTGCTGGACTCGAACCCGCGATCTACAGTTAGCACGTTGACTGCTGGACTCGAACCCGCGACCTACAGTTCAGCACGTTGACTGCTGGACTCGAACCCATGACCTACAGTTCAGCAGTCAACGTGCTAAGCTACTCAGCTAAGCTTTGTTTTTTTTAATGTATAGACAATTATTGCTGATATTTATATTTTCATCGATGTTTTAAAAGGAAGTCAGCCATTATGACGATGTAGAGTACCTCCTTAAAACTGTTTATACACATTTTACTAAATCGTAGAAACTTTTTTTTTTTAAATCGTAGAAACGACTTTTGAAATTGTTTTTACGATTAACTAAATCGTAGATTTTTCTGCTAGGTTAAAATGGCAGAAAATACATCGTCATATGAAACGTGTCAGAGAAACAAAAAACGCAGACTTCTAGCATGCTTGAATGTGTGTAGGAAGATACTAATTCATTAAGTCACGCTATTGTGTCGGCGATGTTTTTTTCACGAGAGAGAGAGAGAGAGAGAGAGGCAGGCTTCTTAATAGCAATTTTTCTCTTGTTTAATTCTTTATTACAAGTGCTGAAGAGTTGTTGATTAAACTTCCATTGGTTAATGGTATGGTGCTAGACCTAGACATTGATCTTTTCTTGTCATTTGTTCTATATCAACGCTGTTGGAATTCTCCTCCGTATGAAGGCCAAGGATTGAAGTTTCCGTACTGACTTAATTACCCTGAGTCTATGTAAAAAAAAATCTTAGTGTCGTTCAACAAGAAACTCCTTTGATTAATACTGCAGAGACTTGTGTGGTACAACGGAAGTATCTAGCTTATCGTTCATTGATACTAATTATGTATAATTGTACAATACGTATATCGCTGACGTGCTGTGAGCTTGATCATTTCATTTTTGTACACGTATAGTTGCATTATTTTTCCTTAAAAGTTGAGTTGTGATGGTATTGGTGTATTCTCCATTTTTCGTAATGGGCCACTTGAAAAGGTCTCAGTGGGTTGGCTTCATTTTCTATATTTTCTTAGACTTCTTTCATTTAAGTTTTCTCACATATTGCACTTGACATTCACCTCACGCCATTTCCGGAAGTGTGGAACGATTCTTTAGGTTGACAGAAATTGATGTGGCACCGTTCGTTATTGCACCGTAACAACGTCACATTCCATTTAGCAGTTTTATCACCAGGATTTAAAAGTGTTGAAGTAAAATTTCAAAGTATGTAATGATCTAAAATAAAGGTGAAACATGATCAGCAATCACGGGCGTTACTCTTGAAGTGTGAAAATTGAATCTCGTAGGCTTTGATGGATGAAATCCGGTGGTAGTATCGCGCATAATTATAAAAAAAACCTTCAGTATTAAAATGAAATTATGCAATGGTTATTTTCCCAATTTTGCTACTGCTACGTAAATATTACATACCGATCGCGAGAAATTCACTTGCCGTAAAAACATTTAATTTCCTCGTAGACTTGTGTTCGCTGTGGCCTTGAAAATCTAGTCCTCCACAACCAGGAAAAAAAATGCACTACCATCTTTAACCAAAGATCCATAAATGTATATATATATATATATATATATATATATATATATATATATATACACTACTCAAAATTTGATAAGGATCACTAGGTTATATGTGTGTAATTTACCACTAACATAACAAAAGACATAAATTTGACTCAGAAACGTGTTTACTCAGGTTATGAATGAAAATTCATGAACGGCATGAACTTTTATCAATACGGAATGCTTGAAATCTGATAACAACACCAAAAGGCTTTTCATTACAAAAAGTTAACAGCAAACCAGAGAAAGAATTACACAGTTTTTGGGGATAGTCCATCATTACTCGATGAAGTGTCAATACCGGGTATGGCCTCCCCTTGCATCAATGACGGCTTGACAACGTCGAGCCATGCTGTCAATAAGCACCCGGATGTTTCCAATGGGAAGGTTGTTCCACTCTTCCACGAGGGCGTTTCCGAGCTCTGCCAAAGTCGTGGGTTGTGCTCTACAGCGTGAAAGGGCAACCTGCAGCATGTTCCATACATGCTCAATCGGGTTCAAGTCCGGCGAGCGCGCTGACCAGTCCATACGGACAATTGTCTCCTGCTGAAGGTACTGCTCCACCACCCTGGCGCGATGAGGACGGGCGTTATCATCCATCAGGATGAACTCAGGGCCAACAGCACCAGCGTAGGGTCTGACGTAAACATCGAAGATCTCATCCCGGTACCGCACCCCCATCATTGTTCCTCTCTCCAGGACATGAAGATCTGTTCTTCCATCCCTGCTGATTCCACCCCAGACCATGATGGAACCACCACCATAACGGTCATGTTCACTGATGTTGGCATCATGGAAACGTTCACGTTGTCGTCGCCACACTCGGTGCCTTCTGTCTGTAAAGTCCAAACAATACCTGGACTCATCGGTGAACAGAACTTGAACCCAATCGTTTTGTGTCCAAGTGACATGATCTTCAGCCCAGTCCAATCGCTCCCGCCGTTGTCGAACAGTCAGAGGGACTCGAACACATGCCCTTCTCGAGTTGAAACCTGCATTGTGAAGCCGATTCTGTATCGTCTGAGTGGACACATTCACCCCGAGGCGTTCAGGAGGTCGTTACGTAGGCTGGTTGCTGTCCAGAAGGGATGGCGTCGTGCCTGAAGAGCCACAAAATGGTCTTGGTGTTGTGTTGTCGACCTCTGACGACCACCCCCATGTCGGTGTGCTGCTGTACCAAAAGTTTGCTGTCGGTTCCAGGCCCTATTTACAACGCTCTGGCTGACGTTTAATGCATTTGCAACGTCACGTTGTGAATAGCCAGTGTCAAGCATTCCAATACATCTGCCCAGTTGTTCTGTCGTTAGGCGACGCCTTACACGTTGAGGGGGCATTGCGTTGATAAACGTAGTGTAAAAACTCAAGTGAGTTTGAAATTTTAGAAAGAATCAGACACCGATGCCTGAGTGAAAATCGTGCAATGGTAGCAAAAGCATAAACTGTGATGAGAAACGCATTTCCCATGGCATGAAATGCACGTGCAAGTTTGTTGAAGGCGTTTTTGATTTCACTTGGACACAATATTGCCAGTTATGCAGTTATTAATTTTTTAAACAGAAAAATATCTATGATCCTTATCAAATTTTGAGTAGTATATATAATTATTAGAATAACTGTGAAAACTGCCTCATCCGTTTCACTGGGCATTCCACCCCTTATTTTCATTCATAATTTCAGTTTCATATTTTATGCACTATCTATTCCGACACACTGTGTATTCCGACAAAAATTGTCTTCCAGTGCATGTCGGGTTAGGCAGATTTCACAGTACGTAGATGACATAAAGCAGTATGTTGGTTATACACTCCCATGCACATTTTCGGATAAGTTTGTAACGAGTCCTTTTAGTTTGTGTTATTCGACACTTATAGGCATGATAAACATAATAAGATGGGATGGCACGGGAGCGTGTTATTTCCCTAAATGGAGTTCCCCTCTGAGTACGTAAATATCTCAGACGTTTTACAGTCTCTCATCTGGAAATAGACTCCTAATTACGGAATGTCACCTAAGAAATAATATTATTTTTGATTGAATATTGTTTAACGTTCCGCTCGAGAAATTTTCACTCATATGGAGACGTCACCATTGCCGGTGAAGGGGTGCAAAATTTAGGCCTATGCTCGGTGCTTACCGCCTTTGAGCAGGGAGGGATCTTTATAGTGCCATACCTGCTGTGACACGGGACCTCGCTTTTTGCGGACTCATCCGAAGGACCGCCCCATTTAGTCGCCTCTAACGACAAAGAAGGGGTACTGATCTGCATGAGGACCTATTCTAACCCGGATCCCCACGAGATTGTCATTTTTGAAAATACATGAGGGTATGACTGCGATGCTTCATGTCGGCATACTTCATGAAGCTCATTAAATAGGAGCAGTCGATCTATATGTGGTTGTGTTAGAAGGTGCGCATGGGGAAATGAGAAATAATGTTTCATTGTTTCGTTAGAATAATTCCAAATAAATAACATGCCATAAATTTCTGAATATCTAAGTCTGGATTACTGTAATCAATATGTGTCATTTTTATTCATTATTAAACAAATATGATGAATTTACGATTTTATACAAAGTTTTCACAACATGTACTCCCGGTAATGGCAGTGTATAGGATATAGAAGCAATTCGTCCCGAGTTTCTAAATATGAACTGATAAAACAAATTATTTCGGTTTAAATAATAGTATGCAACAACTGCAGATATTTATTTATATGTAAATTTTGATTATTGCTTTGTTTAAAATCCGCGACGTGCAAATCAGAGTTGCAGACATGCACAGTATAGCCAGTCCAGCAAATGATATCGTCATCATCACGTGACATAGATCCGGAGTATGTCTTGCATTCTATTGATAATCTATGAGACACATTAACCACATTTCTGAAGCATTTTTTAAATACACAATCTATTGACACTCAAAATCTACAACATTCATGCCTCATTTGCTTCCCATCATGATGGTACTTCAATATTTTATAAATCAATTTAGCTTCTTCAAATCAAATTGCCTTATAAGCATCGGCATATTTAGGATTTCAATTCAGAGGGGCGTGGGGAAAATCTGAGAGACAGGGTGGCTGTCGGTCACTTTTAGGTCCCCAGTTCGCCCTGATGGCCCAGGGACAAAGCCCAAAACGACCAGTGTTTTACTGCATTTTAATGATGAAATCTGGTGTAAAACGAGTAGAAATCCCAAGAACACATACTGCAATTATGTTTTCTCTGAACATCCTTCATGTTACAACAACTGTGTGTTTAAGATCTGCTGATTTCAAAATGGATTTTTTAAAGTTTAACATCAGTTAAACATCAGTTACCAGTACATGTAACTACCATGTACAGATTATCAAATAAGATCTGCTGCGGACTATGAAAAGAAAGCGCCCAGACTTGATGCGCTCTGGATTCATCTCGCACAAGGGGTGTGTTATGATGAACAAAATCAAATCCCTGGGTATGGAAATCGTAAAATGCCCACCCTATAGTCCAGATTTGGTGATTTATGGCTTCTTGCTGTATGTATTCAAATTTTGTGAAATAAACGCGGGGCATTCTTATGTGTGTGAAAAGTTTTCGAATGTGACGTAAAATGACATATAAAAACAAAAAAGATAACCTCCGTGGAGAGAATGAAAGAAAGCAGAGGTGAGCAAGCTCACCTACCCCACGCTCCAACATTGCTTGATAATGCCTCACATAATGAATGGTTATGTTATGAATTACTGCAAGAACAGGACAGACGGGCTCAAAATTCTGAGTTCACCAGGGGCATAACTCCCAGAAAGATGATTGAATCAGAATTTTCTGGGAATATGCACATCTACACAGTGTGTCCTTATTAACTACAAAGTTTCACGAAATTCTGTTGAGCGGTCTCAGAGAAGTTGCGCTGACAAAAAAAGGGACTGACAGACAGACGGACAGGTCAAAAACATCATACCCTTCGCAACTTCGTAAAAATATTTATCAAATTTAGAACCTCGAATCATCGGCACCCAGTAGAGACAGTTAGGTGAGCAAATATTCCTTTGAATCAAAGATTTTGTACTTGCAGACGAGTTTCATTTTCTTTCATAATGCAAATCAATGTGTGCCATAAGAAAACAATTTTTACATTCGAGGTATTGTACAAATCCAAATGTGGTTAAATTTTCTGAAATAATGTCAACTACAAGTGTCAAAAAATTGAGAAACCTATGTTTGTTTATAACAAAACTATATGATTTAGTCTGTCCTCCATAACTCATACATACATGTATAATCTATTTTGTTTTTCTCTCTCGCTTCCTTTTTTTCTTTCCATATGTGAACATGATTATGTTTGTGTCTCTCTTCCCTGTATCCCTTTTCCCATTAGAATGTATCACATGTACTTGACCTCATGTACCACGTATTGTTGGTTTGAGTGAATACTTGACGATCTGGGGCGGCGGTGAGGAGGATGATACAGGGCATGTCGTGTGACGACTTACCCACGTGTTTTGATCTTGGATAGAACGATGACGGATCTATAAAGGCTGGACTGGTTTTAGAAAAAAACACCCAGTTTTTATTAGTGAATTATTTAATTTATCACCCCTAAATACTCTTTGAAATAGCTTTGTCTTTTGTAAAACATTTCCCAGTGTTATGAAAATTCTCAAAAACTGTTGCATAATTACCACGATTGCATTTTTTTCCTTAGTACTGAATGGGAACGTCAAAGCGATAATGATATCACGACAGACACAAGGTTAGGTTTTTGTCTGTGACTGTCGTCGCCATTGAGATGTTTACGGAGATTAATGTATTGTACCTACCTCAATGATGCATTTTTTTGCACTCAAAGATACAAATACTAAATCTAAATTGACAATCCATGAAATAATGATCCTTGTCTTGAATGAACTGCTGTCGGCTCTTTCATTATAACATCTAAATGACATGCCAAAAATATTTTGAATATTTTAGAATAATTTCATCAACTAAACATTACCGTCTGTGTGTTATAAAAGATATTTTCAAAACTGGCTTCATGTACGTCTATCTGCATTGTAACCACACCGGGCATGTAATTGAAATTCTCATTCAAAATGTTAGTTACTTTAAGATCACAGATTGTAGAGAAATTAGCCTCTTGCCCATTGAAAAGACACTGTTTAGTACAAATATATAAAATCTTATTACATTTATATAAAGCTCTTCGGGTATTTTTTTTTTAAAGAGTAATTAATTAATGGTTTCTGTGTGCTCTATGACGTGTCAATTATTATTAAGGTAGTACTCTACATCGTCATAATGGCTGACTTCCTTTAAAAACATGGATGAAAAAATCGATATCAGCGATATTTGACTTTTCCTTTTCCATTTAAATACCTAGCCGAGTAGCTCAGTAGGTCGCGGGTTCTAGTCCAGCAGGGGTTTTAAATTTTTTTCAGATTACCTTCTACTAAAACTGTATTTTTTGACAAAATAAAGTACATTTGAACATTTTCAACTTCAAAATACTGTTGTACATGTCCTCCACTTTTCATCTACATCAAATTTCTCTGGTGTAGCATACCTCCTTAAGTCCTGGGTTCTGTAGGGTTTTATATTGTACTTGATGAAGTACTATTTTTTTTTTAAAGAAATGAATTTCATTTTTGAAAATATGAAAAGTATGCTAGTGTGAAGCATTGTAGTTTATACCCTCATGTTTTTCCGAAAATGAAATTCAAATTTTACATGTACATTCTTCTTTCTAGGTTTTTTTTTTTTTTTAGGAGATCCTTATTTAGAAACTTGTGCGTTAAATTTCGTAGATACTTTGCAATGGACAGAACTTCCTTTTCCCAGTTGATTTCTGCTGTTGTTACGGCATACAATTTTATCATATATTTTGAAAGAAAATCAGACCATTGTACACCTTTTCTCATTCACTTAATACGGGCATGAGACACCTCTATTACATGTATGTGACATACTTCTTTTCGAAATAGAAATAAACTCATTTTAAAAAAAGATATTATTTATCTCCATCTATATTTGATTACGTCTGTATCTAAATCGCTCAGTCAGTTATAGCGTCAGTTTTTGAAGTTCGAATCTCGTACTGTGTCTGTTTAAAGAAATTGATGAACTTAAATGAATTCTTGGGGGAAATCTTTGAAAACTGTTAATGTATTTTTCTGCACTTTTTGAATTTGAATAAAAATATCAGTGTCTTTATTCCTCCCCAAGATGTACTTGACGAAATTACTGTTTAAAGGTGTTTTCGTCGTGCTTTTAATTGACTAGGACCACACTGAAGGTTAAAAATGGATTAGAATCCAATTACCAAAATGAAACTTTTGATTTTGCGACTCCAGTGATGTTAATCAAAGATTAAAACAGTTTAATTTAATACTGAAATTTGATTTGATTTAATTATGAAAGATACATCATCTTTCAATTCGTTATATGATACAAATAATGCAAAGTGGGTCGAAATTCACTTTAAAAAACTACAATTTCAACCCCCTGTTTTCCGGTTCTCTGCGGTGAATCTTTACTGCCCGTATAATAATACTGACTTTCCACGGTTGTCCTCAATGAATCGTACCAATGATGTTCATTGTGACATCAAAGGTTTTGACTGCAACAGATGACAATGAATCACGAACGCTGTAATATTCTGATCTTGCTAGTTAATGTTCCGCAGTCTAAAGTATGAAATATTCCTTAGATACATTTTATTTTGAAAGACATGGCTTGGAGAGATGAGTACATAACGAAATTCATCTCCAATCTCTTGTAAATTACAGTATCTACATATTCTATCCTCTCTTAGTATGTTAATCCAACGCTCACTTTCAATCGGTAGATGGTGATTGCATGTTCGAAATCTACAAAATGTAATGGCATCATGTTAGAAAGTCCACTAGAGTTCAAAATATTTTTGATATTATTGGATGGAGACAGAAGGTCACGCACTTGCAACATGAAGAGATAATTTCCTGACTTACAAACTCATCTTTTTATTTAAAACAAACGATAAATGGTTTGCTGAGAAGAATAGTTCCAATTACGAAATTATTGTATGAAATTTTTAATTCATGCAAAAAGAAAAAAAATGAAAAATAAAAAGACTAAGATGAATGGGATTGAACAGCAGGCGCAATGCCTATAATTGTTCTCTCCTTAAGTCAATTACTAAATGTTTAAGGTCCATTTTTATTTTTAAAGCATCCACTTAAATATTTCAGGTTTTATGGGTACTACATGTAGTATTCCTATTTTTTTTTTAAAGAGAATTCTTAACAGACGAAAATGCCTTAAAGGAGCAATAGCTGTCAACGTCACGTGTGCTGATTGTACCAAAATCAGCTTAACAGAACATAAGACTCACCACTGACATGTCAAAATCAGACAGCATGTAATCTTGAGATTAGAATTAAATTTGTTTACATTTAAAGAACGGCATAAGACTCACCACTGACATGTCAAAATCATACAGCATGTAATCTTGAGATTAGAATTAAATTTGTTTACATTTAAACAATGGTATAAGACTCACCACTGACATGTCAAAATCATACAGCATGTAATCTTGAGATTAGAATTAAATTTGTTTACATTGAAACAAAGGCAGAAACATTATTGCATGAAGGTATATAATTCATTAACGGAGACATTTTACATAAACATAAAATTCGATTGGAGGTCCCCTTTTTTCACACCCAGATTTAATTTTCTTATTTTAAACCAATTCCAGCATTTTAACCACGGTTCAACATTTAAAAGATTTTACATTCCACTAGAGAATTGATGTCCCTCTGTTTGTCATTATGCTAGTCGATTTGTAAGATTTTACGTTCCACATGATAGCTAATAACGTCCCTTTATTTGTCATTATGCTAGACTTGTAAGATTTTACGTTCCACATGATAGCTAATAACGTCCCTTTATTTGTCATTATGCTAGATTTGTAAAATTTTACCTTCTACATGAAAGCTAATAACGTCCCTTTATTTGTCATTATGCTAGACTTGTAAGATTTTACCTTCTACATGATAGCTAATAACGTCCCTTTATCATTATGCTAGACTTGATAAGCATATGATCTCAGAAAGGATCTAAAGTGATCTAGTAACATATCATTTTACAGAGATCTCAGTATGAATAATCTGACGCTGCTGCCAGACCAAGCCTTTTCGGGATACCGGCACTTGGTAGCTTTGTAAGTATTCACTTATTGTGTTTCTCGAGTTTAGTTCAATGGTTCGTGCAGTTCAGTGGTATGCGTTCAGTTGTGTTTGTAGATTTGTTAGTCTGTAAAATACCTCATTTCAAATAGACCTATGGGGATCCGGGTTAGAATAGGACATCAGTACCCCTTGCTTGTTGTAAGAGACGACTAAATGGGGCGGTTCGTCGGATGAGACCGCGAAAACCAAGGTCCCTTGTCACAGCAGGTGTGCGCGTGGCACGATAAAGATCCCTTCTTAGCGCCGAGCTTGGGCCTAAATTTTGCAGCACTTCACCGGCAATGGTGAAGTCTTCATATGAGTGAAAAATTCTCAAGAGGGACGTTAAACAATATACAATCAACCATTTTTTTCAATTAAGTGGGCTCCCAGACCAGTATACAGGCAAGAAATTTTCTTCTTGGTGACGATGACGCTCTTTGACTGATGCCCTCAGCTCAACAGCAGATTTGCCTAGATTTCCATGTTTATCTGTCAGTCGCACAAACACTCCTTGTGGTATTACATAGATCCCAGTCTTTTACATAGAAACTGTAGAATGTGCATACCAGTGAAAGCGGTAACAGAATCGGTCTGCCTGCACGATAAAATACTCTGCATACTTTTTAAAAGAAATACGACTGATTTCCAAACAGGACAGATTATATGCAATTTTAAAAGTATTATCTATCTCAATGTCTTGAAGATTTACACAACATATGACAGGATGGCAAACGTATACACTGCTTTATGAAAACGGTTAGTCACCACTGCAATGAACTGAGTTAATAGTATATACAGTGTATTGGTTTTTGTTGATATATTGGTGTATGTAAATTATATGACGTCATCCATTTATATCCATGTGCTACCGTGTCTCTGGCTAATTTGTACTTTATGTTATTTCATGACACACCCCGAAACTTTGTCAAGTGTTTTACTAGAATTGAATTAGATTGTTATGAATATAATGTTGTCCCAAAGCAATATGTAATAGATTCCATCACTTTGAATTGCAGACGACTTGCTGGCAATGGAATTACCTCAATATCTGAGACAGCCTTCCAGTTCTTGTACCAGCTGGGGTCCTTGTAAGTTTTGAAAAGTGATTGAAACATTATTAGTTCCGAAAATTTTTAGGTTTTTGAAAAATTTGTAGCCAATTCTAACTTAGTTTTTTATTTGTTTTATCTTTCGATGATATGAGAAAAAGTAAACAAACAAAACCCAAATAAAACAAGATCTGACCTCAAGGCCATAAACTGAGAATATACTATGCTTAACACTCAGGGCCGTTACAGTGAGGGTTCTTTAGTGTGCCAACGCCTGCCGCGACACAGGACATCCGATTTTAAGGGCCTACTCATCAGCTATAGTAACTAGAGTTAAATCATATTACGATCAAACTGCCTTTGGTCGAAACCGGAAAAAGTGTCACTGCGCATGTCTGGTCTACCACACAGTAACCTATGCTTGTAGAGGCATAGTTCGATCATTAACTATAGTAACTAGAGTTGAACCGTAATACGACCGAACTGTCTTTGGTCGAAACCAGATGAGGTGTAACTGCGCATGTCTGGTCTACCACACAGCAACCTATGCTTACAGAATGGTTAAACTTTAGTATCCAGACATGCGTACTGAAGGTCCGAAAGCAAGCTAGGCATGAACAATTAAGTTTCGGCAGTTAACTAGACCACTACTATGATTGATGATCGACTTAGGCCGAGGTAGTCATATCCGACAGACCCGTGACTCTCACTTCTAAATGCGGAGCATTTGGCGAAGGAGCAATCACTACCTTAGGTTTGACACTCTCATGGCACGAAAGGGACTCGAACTCACGATCTCTCAGTTACGAAGCGAACGCTCTACCATTGAGCTATTGCGGCCTGTTGAAGGCAGAAGTAATCATAACTCAATCATAATTTTGACTTAAAGTCTATTCTCAGTTTATATAGTCATGAGGCTTAATATTCAGTCTCTCTTTAATGGCATGTTTTTCACAATGACATGTCATACAGCGAGGACCACTCCCTTCATTGCAATTATGGAGGGAAAATGCAGTTCCTTTCTATAACAATTATGTTTCAATCCAAATCCTTCAAAATTCAGCAACATGGTATTTCAATCTATGGAAGTCTTTGAAAAATGGTTGTTTCTGGAGATAACGTATCATGATACTTAAAAAGCTGTAAATCAAGGGAAATAGTGGCTTCTATTCAGGAAGATTCGCGTCACTTCCAAAAGATTTACTACTGTTTCAATTATGCAATCAACTATCTAGTACATGTATATTTCGTTAATGAAAAAGCCCACACAATTAGGTTGACACGAGAAGTATAAGTCTGTAAAGTACACTAAATTCTGTTTAAGGAGGTATGCTACACCAGAGAAATTTGATATGGATGAAAAGTGGACATGTACAACAATATTTTGAAATTGAAAACTTTCAAATTTACTTTATTTAGTCAGAAAATGCAGTTTTAGTTGAAAGCAATCTGAGAAAAATTTAAAACCCCTGCTGGTCTTGAACACGCAATCTACAGTTCAGCAGTCGACGTGCTAACCTACTGAACTACTCGGCTAGGCGACAAATTTTTATATGAACAGACAAATATTGCTGATATTTATATTTTCATCCATGTTTTAAAAGGAAGTCGGTCATTATGACGATGTAGAATACCTCCTTAAACTGTTGAAATATAATGAAACCTGTGTTTTATTTCATCAACGCCATTCGATTTACGTACACAATCACAGGTAGTATACATGTAATATCGTGTATATTTATGGCGATATTACTTTATATAAAATGATGGAGTACTGTATTTTCACTGTGGATCAAACACATTTTACCATGCGTGAATTGAACAGTCCAGCGTATTATATAATCTTCACGATCAAGCACTCTGTAAACTGAACCTAATGTTTTCAGTATCTTGTTTATTCTATATCATTGATCTCTTTTTTCAACAGGTATCTTATGGGGAATAATCTAATGTCTCTAAATGATTCCACCTTCCGGCATCTGTACCGACTGACGGAGCTGTGAGTGAAGAAAAACGGGATATATCACTAGGATACTAATACCTAGCTAATAAATAAGTGAAATAGACATCGGTTCTGATAACAAATAACATAAAAGCAGCCGTGTAATATTATTCCTTGAAATGGAATAATACCAGTACGGACCGTGATGTTATGGCGTCAAGAGTACCATAAAATGGCAAATAGAGTTCAGCTTTGGAATTTTTTTGGTCTTCGTTTTTATTTGAATGATCAATACCGAGAAATAGTTTATTCAAGTTATATCAATGGATTTTTTTTTTTTTTTTTTTTTGGTGTTCATCTGAAAGCTAACGAATACCAGTATACAAATGAATGAAACACAGCTGCATCAAAATGGCGATCGTAGGATGTTTAAACATTTTAAATCTGAAATATCTATAATAAACAGTTCAAAATTAGAATTACTTTACGTTTGAGAGTACATAACAATTATAACAATTGTCAGTAAATGCATCTTTTCCACTGCATTACAATGTTATTATACGTAATATACAACTGCATCTTATTGGAAACAGAACAAATGTTAAAACTATATATCTAAACCAGGAACAAAGGAACATTCAAAATTGATTCCATTTTTGCATTGTATTACAATTTTATTAAATCAAAGAAACTATCAACAATTGTACCTTTTCGCTGAATTGTTAATAGAAGATAAAATACGAAACTCACTATGGCTGCCACAGAAACAAACCGGTGCTTAGCAGTCCCTCTTCTTCATGGATGTTAAAATGTTGCATAATCAATTAAACGTTAAAGTAAATTATGATTGAATTTGATATCTCTTTAAGTGATATCTGGTGTTTTTAAAAATGTAGTCATCGATTCATTAAAACACTTTACATCAGTTGATGTTATCTATTTTGACCAAGGTTCCTTGATGCCAATAAGATTTCATCTATATCCAGTAACAGTTTTGACGGGCTTTATGGTTTGTTGTATTTGCGATTGGACGCCAATAATCTCTCGGCCATTCCGACAGAAGCCCTAAGCAGATTGGAACGGTTACAAGCGCTGTAAGTGATTGAAATGAATTGGTTTTGTCCGGTGCATAAATTTGTTACTAGTTTGAGGACAATATTGCAATGTATATATGGTATACAAAAGGTTGGAATACAAGTTCTTTTTCCAGATCATTTCAGTTTATTAGCACAAAATTATTTATTAAAGACACCCACATATCTGTAGAAGAGATGAGAGCATACATCGACTTATCGAAATACACATACAATGGCACTGCGAGTACAGCAGTGCACACAACACACATTATACTAACATAAACGTAGGTACATATATATTGAACATTTGATATAATTTTTAACATTTATATCCTGATATGAAATTGATTATATACGCTATGAGCATGCTTTATCTCTATGGGCAGTACCTTTTTAAAGAAAGATACAACGATTGTGAAATTGTTTTCTGTTTCTAAGTAACCGAACAAGCTTAAAGGTAGATGACCTTGTCCAATGATATTTTTATGTACTACGCCAGTGACTATACTATAGACATTCCAAACTAAAGTGATATTCATATTCGATTTTGTTTAGTAGATTGCATAATCTGCAAATACGTTGAGCATGTTCTGTTTGACTGAAATGGCCTTGCTCCAGAGCCAACTTATGTGAAGATAGCCTATATTTTGAAAGATAGTATAAGGTTTTCCGGGATATTTTTTCTAAGCTTATTCTGTACATCGAATGTCTCCAATAATTATTTGTAAATGAAACATTTAAGAGTTTTCAAAGAAAGGGTTTTTCTTTCTTGGATAAATATATCTGTCAGCCTTTGTTCTTAACACGTTGTGAATACCGTTGTTAAAACATCGATCATACCATACCCTTCACCTTAAATACCCATGAATTATGATATGGATAGACATAAATATGTACATTTCATCATATAAATTTTTCAAAATACAATTCTGATTACTCAAGATTTTGACCCAATCCTTCAATATACATGTTCGTAATTTTCTGTGTATTATTAATGGTACATGGCCCAATTCTGTATACGTCATGTAATTTGAAGTGAAGTTCTTAACTTTCAATATCAATTTACAAAAAACCGTGTGAACCTTCTCAATACCCTTTTCTATATTGAAACCCCATATTTCTGCTCCATAATGGAGAACACGGGCAACATAAGTATCAAACAATTTTAACATTGTACATTCAAAAAGATATCTTTACATGTTTTTAGTATACCAAACATACACTCGCTACCCTGTTGAGCTAATGTTTTTTGTATTAGAGCCAAGTTACCATTGAAATTAAGAGTCACGCCTAAATAATTAAAACTATTGGCAATATCAATTGTTTCCTATCAGAAAACCAATTATTACCTCCATGTCCCTTTTGAATACATGTTCTCACAACTCACGTGGGAAATACTGGAAACAAACACGATCTGCTCAAGACACATCTGCCCCAAAACATGGACTTTTTTTAGTTCACAAAGCATGATGTATATGACATGTATAGCTTAAATGTAAAGTTGCAGACACTTACATTGATTCTATTTTACTGTCAGAGAGAAAACAATATTTGTAGCATAAGTATATTTTAATAGAAAAAGTCCGAATACTAGAAGGTATTTTTAGTATTTCTGTTGAAGTGTATGATTAAAGCTTTATAGAATTATCTTTTTCTGCGAGTCATGGGGATTATGGCCAACATAAAGTGTTTCCAAATTAGAAAATGAAACATAGAATCTCTCATGTAATTTCATATGAAGCACTAATTAGTTTGAAAGATGAACGTCCAAAAAACCACCCATGCGTCCTCGATGTAGAATGAGAGTGCACAATTTCTGGAATGCGAGTCATTGTAATATTAAATGAGAGACTAGGGTTTACAAAGTACAACTAAAGGAATTTTCAAAAATACAATGACTGAATTTTATTTTAAGTGCAACTTCAAGTTGGGATTGTTGTCCTTAATGTTTCGTGAATGATAACAATTAAATATACCGAATTCTCTTTGGGAATGAAAGTATGTTTATACTGGGGATGGGTTATTCAAAGTAGAGTAGAGGTATAAATGTTTGGGTGTTACGTGATTGGACCAAAATGAGAGAGAGAGAGAGAGAGAGAATGAAATTATTTCGAATTGAAAGAAATATAATAAGTGTTTGTATTAATACTAGGAATAAGTATTACTGCACGGAATCGAGACATTATCGTGGTTGGGGGATAATTGAAATGACTTGTAATTCGCTGTAGATCGATGTATGTTGTAAAGAAGTACAAATATATTAAAGCAATGGGACCCTAAATATTATTGTGGCTTTCTAGCAGAGCTTTTAATGAACTTTCAAATGATGGTGAGTATTTGTCTCAAAACAATATTGTTAAATAGTTAGACGGCCAAAGGCTTGTATTAAATTCTTTGGGAAATGAATTGGTACTCTTTTCCGCTTGTCATGCCTATCCCAGTCTGAATGTCATGAGCAAAACAAAGCTCCCGAGTCATTAATTGTCTGATGATAGAATATAAACTCATCTTTGCAGTCTTGTCAAGATAATTGCATGCTATAATTTTGAATCCCAATACATGTAAACCGTTTATATTGTATCTGGACTTGATACGATCAAAGTGTAATGACGCTATTTTATTTTCAGAGATCTCTCCGTGAACAGAATTCAACAAATCGAAGACTTTGCCTTTGCCAACAACACAAACCTTGGTTCCTTGTAAGTTACAATTTTATGAAAACCGACACATTGGGGTAAGATTACAGATGGTGACATTCTTATAGTTTATGATTATTAGGCTAGTCGCAGCGTCAGATACATATGCTGATTAGTATTTCTAGGTTGTCATAATGTACTCACGGAGATCATAGATTCGTAGTAGCAAAGAAAGAGCGTGCAAAAGGTCCTATTCCAGTCCAACCTGCACGTATCATCAATAATTGATATATTTCCAATCCTTTGAATGCCCAATTCAACATTAGATGAACTAAACATGCTTTGAATGCCCAATATATTATATATATATATAGATAGATAGATAGATATGTCATCTTTAATGCTTATATATACTATTAGATCCGACACTTTGGATGTTGAGTGTGGTTGGTTTTTAGTGCTCGCTCTCTCTCTCTCTCTCTCTCTCTCTCTATATATATATATATATATATATATATACATATATATATATATATATATATATATATATGCTTAGTTTGGTTATGTAAAAAAATAAGGAATTTGTAAATTTTCTTGCTTAAATATTGAAAAATATTAATATAATAATTTAAAGTTTAAAGTCATTTTACAAATTCTGTAGTCGTTTTTATGTTCTTATTTGCATATGCAGCTTGTCATTAGGTCGAATGTTGTCCGACGTATTTCATACTATATTGTTGGGCCGTTCTTTACTTACTGATTTTGACTACGGATTGCTCCTTTAACCTGATCAAGGTATGGGGCTTATGGTAGGTGTTTATTACTTATTTCGAATATAGATGATATAAGAAAAATAAACCCGTAGAGGGCATGATATTTTATCCTTTTGGGATAGAAATGAATACTTAAACCAATAATAACATGACACTCGAAAGCATAATATCATGGTGTTTGAGAATATACATTTGAAATAATTTTGTGATTGATACCACAGCAGACAAAAAATATATGCCAAGTGTTTCAACACGCTTTGATTGAGAACGATTTTTTAAAAATTAAAATGTAGAAATTGCTTTTTGATTTTTTAGGCATATGAGGATAGTCTTTTATATCACGTGATCGATGAGGTATCACCTTCTTTACCCCCAAAAGGTTTGCCTCTGCTGCTGGTATTACAATTTCATATAAAATCAATGTTAATGTTTGTCGGTCTTACGTAACCAACCTTCCTACGATTTGACACCTAAAATGAGCAAGCGATTACTAAAACTTCTACGATGAAAGGTGAAGATAATGAACAGTGATCAATCTCATAACTCCTATAAGCAATACAAAATAGAGAGCTGGGCAAACACGGACCCTTGGATATACCAGAGGTGGGATCAGGTACCAACGATACATGTAATCAAGTACTTAAAGTTTTATTTCTTGCAATACAATGCAAACTATTGAAAAGGATATCAATATAGATATTACAAAACAAAAGCAAACATGCATAAAAAAATTACCCCAAATAGTTTTTAACTTTCTCCATGATAATTCTTATAATCTGATCAATCAAATCCACATCAGATAGCGATGACAGCTCTTCTTCGTAATGTACTTGATAATCATCACCATTATCATTCGTGGTTGTGTCATTGGATTCTTTGTAAAAGTCAAATCAAGCTTTCAGGTCTGCACAACAGTTTTGTTTGTTGGATTTGATGTGCGCAGATAACGGAATTTCCTTTATGTCTGTTCTTGCCTGTTTCAATAATCTTTTATGACTTTTTTCTATTTTTTTTTTTTTTTATACAAGTCTATCTTGAAAATATTATCGTTTTTTTTTAATTTATTGTTTTGCTTTGAATCAACATCTGAGCTGTCGTGTCAATCGATAGGTTGTCATGGTCTTCAGTATCTTCCATCTTGTTTGTTTGATTTGTCAGTTTCAGTTTCACTAAGAAATTAGTAAGATGATGATACGATAAGAATTGTACACCAGCAGATTAATTAATAAATAGTATCTTTACATTAATCTCAGTAACCATTCGTCTGTTTCGCTTGTCATAGTTCAGTTTAATCAAGCATTGATTACGGTATGCGAATTGGATTAAAACTTTAATTTAAATCTGTCACCGGTAAACAAAGCAATATTTCAACGTCGTCCATATACATCGTCTGATGAAGCAGATCACGCTTATAGTGAAAAAAAAATGGCGAAAAATCTAATTTATCATGATCATGTTCATCCGTACTTGTTTAAGCTCAATGGTTATTATGGATTATTTAATCAAACGGGGGAAAAACATCTGATCAGTCTTTGTAATTGAAAAATAGCAATTTCCGTATACTTGTAACAGAAAAGAGACAGCTTCTGTTTATTTGATACAGAATATCCCAGTGTCATCTTTGAAATCTTTGTAGAAAGGATTAAGAGAGAGATGAAGGTGAAACTGTTATACATGTATCTTGGTTCGAATCATGTTGGAACTACGTCTACTTCATCGTAATCAACATTAGATACTTTATTCAACAAAGGATACTTGTACATGTATTTCATTTACTTCAAGTACCATGGACTCAAAATGAAGCTTAACCTTCTAATGATAAAAGTTTATTTGATCACACACACACACACACACACACACACACACACACACGAGACCGCGACACTTACTTTCCTGTCTGTCAAAGCAAATCTCTAGCCTACATGTAGTTGTTGCATACAAAATAACACACCTCAACGCGTCCAATGAATGTGAAAATAATTCATTCTGAAGACTTTTAAGACACTGGACCTTTCAATAGAGGTGCCGCGAAAGAAAATAGAACCACGCCTTTCAGAACTTTTTTTTTCTTTTTGGCCAGTTAGATTTGTTTTCACGAAGTGGACAGTGATTGTATGGTGTCCGGATAGGGCCATTTGCAAAAGCGTGGGTGCGCGTTAGTCACAACACGCTGTCACGCCAACAAGTAACGCGCCTTCGCGCTCTCACACCAACAAGCAACGCGCCTTCGCGCTCTCACGCCAACAAGTAAAGTGCCTTCGCGTAGACAAGCAACGCGCCATCACGCCAACAAGCAACGCGCCTTCGCGCTCCCACGCCAACAAGCAACACATCTTCGCGCCGTCACACCAACAAGCAACGCGCCTTCGCATCGTCACGCCAACAAGTAATACGCCTTCACGCCGTGTTGCTTGTTGGCGTGACATCGCGATGGCGCGTTACTTGTTATCGTGAGAGCGAGAAGGCGTGTTGCTTGTCTGCGCGAAGGCGTGTTGCTTGTCTGCGCGAAGGCGCGTTGCTTGTTGGCGTGAGAGCGCGAAGGCGCGTTGCTTGTCTGCGCGAAGGTGCGTTGCTTGTTGGCGTGAGAGCGCGAAAGCGCGTTGCTTGTTGGCGTGACGGCGTGTTGTGACTAACGCGCAGTCACGCTTTTGCAAATGGCCCTATCCGGACACCATAGTGATTGGACGTCTGTTGTCAGACAGGCGTTATTGATTAATGAGAGGAAAGGGTTCTTTTAGGGGTTTATATATAGAAGGTTAGTTGAAATTCGAACAGCTTTCATCTTGTATCAATCTGACCACACTCAAACTCCTTCCTATAACAGTTCAGTTGTGACAAACACATTTTAGAAAGATTTGTTTGATGACATCGATATTATTAGAGACAACTTGTTTTTAAATTCCGAGGTATGATTGGGCCTTACAGTGTATAATTTGATGTTTCAACAACTTGTAATGATAGCAATTTCCTCATGAAGGCAATGTAATTGTAAAGAATGTGCGTATGAATACAAATAAATAACGCGCTTCACGGAGTATGCCGGGGTGAAGAGTCGCAGTTCGTACCCTCATGTATATTCGAACATGAAATTTTAACATAACATGACATTTACCTCATGGTTCTCAACAAAATGGACAAAAATGAGATACCACTCATTCCAACCTATTCTGTGATTAGGGTGCTGCAGACTATACCGACACTATTCTGTGATTAGGGTGCCACAGACTATATCGACACTATTCTGTGATTAGGGTGCTGCAGACTATACCGACACTATTCTGTGATTAGGGTGCCGCAGACTATACCGACACTATTCTGTGATTAGGGTGCTGCAGACTATACCGACACTATTCTGTGATTAGGGTGCTGCAGACTATATCGACGTGTCAGCAGCTATACACATTTCTTACAAAACGTGTTGTGTATTGTTCTCTTCTAGATATATATTAACGTACATTTGTAAGTTGACATTTAAATTAAACGAAGAATTTTCAGTAGCCCGTTTTCATGTAGTAACTCAATTTGATTCAATCCAATATGATACACTATACAATGTACACGTGTTGTATTCTTTCCTGATTTTGTACCATTATAACTAAGTTTCCCTTGACTGCTGTGCTGAAGTTATTTTGGATGGCACCTAAAGTGTATTATATATTTATAGGTTATAGACTTTGTATGGGAAAATATGACAAAAATCGAGGTCGTCATATTTCCCATACAAAGTCTATAACCTTTTTATTATATACTTTCAATTTCATTTAGAAACTAGCAATAATTTTATTTTTAACAATAACTTTATCGGTTTAACTGAGTAAAAGAATGAAAAAAACGAAAAATTTGAAAATTAACGGCGTAGAAATTTGATTGTGACGTAATGTTTGCGGGCCGGAATGTTTCCGGGCATATATCGTGCGATATATGCCCGCAAACTTTTAAAGAAAAAAGAAGAGATGAAATTGAAAGTATATAATAAATTCCAAATACTACATATAGTTTACATCGCTTTTGAATGGAATAACTCCCACAACTCAGGCATTTTTCGGTGCGAAACGACCAGTTTCTCTTAAACCGAAGAGGTCTGCCAATTCTAATTAAACAACCAGTGTTAATTCATATTTGACCAGGGACAAAGCTTGTGTTTTGAAAATGGGCGTTAAATGACTACAAGTATGTATGCCCTTACAGCAGTTATGAAATCTCCGCATCATGCAGTCGTGTCATGTGATAGAACTTTGAGGTCGTGAAGTGGATGTCACTGAATGCAAAACAGCACAAGAGGCATTTGATATTGTGCTCACATAGTCTTAGTATTATTGTATTAAGGTTATAAAACCAACCATACTCACTAATAATGACTGCTGAAAATTCCAATGTCCATGATACTATATGCATGCACAATAGGTTTTAATAATATTCTGGACCTCCGGAAATGTATAATTATTCTGGTATATTGAACTTATATCCCCCTTAATGCGTCTGTACTTTTTTCATTGTCCTTCTTTTGTCAATATGGATTTGGACGGTTGTGAGAAAAATGGCAATAATACAGTGTGCTGGACAGACACCGTCGTCTGTCGTGTCGGATATGGATATGAATTAGAATTAGTTATATATTCAAATGCAGATTTTAGATGTTGATGTACACTGCCGCAATGCTAATCCTTCCTTGGCCTACAGTGAAGATAAAGTGCCTTCTACGTTCGGTTATTTTAGAAATAAAGTACGCTTTTTCGTGGATGTTAAATTGCAGGACAACCTTCATGGTCGAGAAATGTTTTTATGACCATGAATTGTTTTTGAATATAAAAGCCGTGACTGTTAAATATCAAACATTTTGAAACTGAGGTTTTCCTGCGTCATTCACGAAAATAAGAACTTTATTTCTATTCTACAACAGGTTACTGTTGCTCGGTTTCTCGATACAGCTACGAATTAGATCATTTCATGACGTCATAACAGCTTCCGAAACGGAATACATGTATATGTTTCTGCTTACAAAAAGTAAATATGGTAGAGTCTTCTATTTTGATAGATACATGTATTAGTTTGATGTTGACGGGTTATATCAATGTATTTATCTGATTAGCTCTGAATATATATGGAATTGGTTCTTTGCATCGCCATCTTTATTTGCACGAGTATCGATTTCGGAATGCAGACGAATGATTTTTGTATGAATGTCAAATACCCTTCAGTCGTTCATAAATTTGTGTGTAACGACGTACGTGCACATTGATTAATTTTCATGATAATGAAGTGAAATTATCAGTTATTGATGTTATTGTTTTTAGTAAATCACGAATGTGTAAAAACAGGAGATAGGATCGCGGAAGAGCCATAAAATGGATATACACCCAACAGCTGTTATAAGGCAATAAATACACAATGTCTAATCAGGTCGACGACGTCAAAACGATATGGTCTTAATAAGTATTACATTTTAAACCCATATGTGGATCACTTCAGAATCGATATATTGTTATATCAACTAAGTGTATCCTGTTTAAGATAGATCGATCCTCATGTGATGTCATAGGTTTTTGTAAAAAAAAAAATCTTTATCAAATAAAACTTTGCGCATGATAGAAATATATATTTTATAAGAATTTTATTCATTCTACTGAAACCCATTGCTTGTCATTTGCAACTATTAAAACACATTTTGTTCCAATCTAGTTAGATCTAGATAGATCCGGTTTTAGTATCGTCTGTCCACACGTGAATATACACATTTCACGAACTCTGTGACCCACCTCGCGGCATTATTTTTAAAGGGATGGAAAATATGTTTCTGGTTTATTTTTTACCTTTTATTTGAATTTAGTATAATAAATAAAGTTTATCTATTTTACACAATGGTTTAGTTTTTGAGTTTAGAGTTCTAGGACTATTTCCCTTTACCATCGTTGGAATAACTTGCAGGTCAATAACATCTATATATTATGTACTTCATGACCTTTCCGTGGGTACCAACATTTTGTACCCTGTGACCTTGACCTTGGAGTTTGCCCTACTTTTAAAAACTTTAACCTTGCTAATAACTGTTGAACAGTGAGTGTTAGAGCTTTGATATTTCACATGAGTATATCTTGTGACAATACCTTTCTGTGGGTACGTACCAAAATAGTTGACCTCTTGACCTTGTAGTTTGACCTACTTTTTGAAGACTTTAATCTTGCTAACTTTTGAACAGTAAGTGCTAGAGCTTTGATATTTCACATGAGTATTTCTTGTGACAAGACCTTTCCATGGGTACTAAACCTTTTGACATTGGCATTTGACCTACTTTTTAAAAATTTGACATTTGTCACAACTTCTAAATGGTAACCATTAGAGCTTTCATATTACACATGAGCATTTCTTATGACAAGATTTTTTACTAGTACCAAGATATTTGTCCTTGTGACCTTGGCCATCTTTGGAATTGGCCATTATCGGGGGCATTTGTGTTTCACAAACACATCTTGTTCTGCGATGTTTGTGACCTTCATCATCAAAGAAAGCGTTTCATTATTCAAACATTGGAGAATAATGGGAGCAGCATTTCTTTGATCTCTGCAATGTTTGTGGTAGAATTCTTTATACTTGTACTTGTGCACAAAACTTTATGGTCGGTCGTCATTTGAGATTGTTGAAATCTAGCCTCAAATCTGCAAAAACACTGTTCATAAAAGATACTTAAATAGTATGCACTGACACATATTTATAGAATGAGATGTAAGGTGACGGGGTGGTTTCTTCCTACAATCCACATCAAAAGGTACGTACAGGCAGTCAGTTTGTATGACGCAAAATAATAGTGTAGGGCGTCATGGAATAAGTGGGATAAAACAAAATAATAGTGTATGACGTCATGGGATAAGTGGGATACTATCTATTTTGTATTGCTTGTAGGAGTTATGAGATTGATCACTGTTCGTTATCTTCACCTTGCATTGAATCTTTTGTTTAAAGTGAAGTAGTACCATATCTCGCTTTACTATTCATTTTAGATATTTCTCTTTTATCTCTCTATCTCTTTTTTAATTTATCTTTCTATCCATCTATTTATCTCTCTATCTATCTCTCTATCTATCTATCTGTCTATCTATCTATCTATCCATCCTAAAACGAAACCTGAAAGTCGTATGGTGCCAACAGTATCGTTAACAGATATTTTTCTCTATAATGTTCAGAGATATTCTGTAATACATATTGCCATCTTCGCTAGACATATTGCTTGCAGATCCAGCTTTACGTTAGAAGTACTTTTTTTCAATAAGGAAAGAAAATTATCTTTGACCTAGAATCAGGTACTGTCTGGAACTGCCATCAGCAGAAAAATCGAACTCGTTCTGTAATCCCGCTGTTTGTTTCACCACAGCGATCTTATCGCTGATTTTGTTCCCGGGTCTGTCATCCGAATGAACCGAACTAATCAATGATTATGACTGTAAGAATGTTTACTACGATATTAAACTTTCTGAAAACATCCAGTATCTGCTTGTTTCTCTCACAAGAACAATGAAATTTATGTGGTCAAACTTCGTTGCAAAAAAGAAAACAGTAAATCTCTGCCTTTGAAATGCGTCTTTCATGAATAATTGATGTATATGCAACAGAAACATGTCTGCGATTATTGCACTTTCGTTATCATATTAACATGCACAATAATGCATCTGCACAGTACCGATAAAAAGAGGAGCACGCGCAGCGACCTTTCTTGCCATGACGCAATCTTGCGAAGTAAATTGAATGATACTGTCATTTGTGGAAGATAATCCTTCTTCTATCTTTTTTCAAAAGTACTAATTTACCTTTTCTAAAAAGAAAACAACAAGTATCAAATGCAATGACAAACTTTAGAATAGGCAGCGACTGGTGTATAAGATAGTTGATGTCAGTAATTCGGATGAGACCTATAAATGCCAGATGTATGTCGGGAAACTCATCGAAGACTTTGGGGAAAGTGTCTTTATTGAGTGAAATATTGCTTTAATCTTTTAACAGGGCTCTTCATGACAACAGAATTTCGCTTGTTTGTGACCATGCCTTTGAAGGACTTCACGTTTTAACAAGTTTGTACGTAAGCTGGGGAGAAAACAATCTGTGTTTAGTTGATTTTTCATATTGTTTTACTGCGTAAATTCTACAACGTAAAAACTAAATGAGTAGTGTATGATATCTGATGTACTTTGAATGGTGTTGATGTATTAGAGTTTGCGTGTTTGTCTCATTACTTAACCGTATTTGAACAGAGAGCTGCAGAGAAACCGACTGACACACATCCCTGCCGGAATAGTGGCACTACCAGACCTCATGGACTTGTACGTTAATTACAATCTATTGTATTGCTAGTATATAAACATGATTAAAAACTTTCAATGTATTGCAATTTGTATCATGAACATCAATCTTCAGACTGATATAAATGAGTGTAATAAACTGTATGAAAATGTAATTGATGATTCTACGCCATCGTCTCGGTGTTCAATGCAAGCAACCTATTGCTGCTTTTGAGTATCTAGGGTTACACAACGACATAGTTGTTCTTCTGCTTTCAGAAATCTGGAGAACAACCGAATCCAGTTCATCCCAAGTCACGTCTTTGCACTGAACAAAAACCTGAGAGACATTAAGCTACGAGGCAATCCAATTTCATCCTTTGGCGTCAATGCTTTTCAAGGACTTCCGTGTCTGAGAGAATTGTATGAATTGTTCAATTGATGTTTACTTAGAATTCTACCAAATATTTATTCGGGAGAAAATGTGCGTGATTAGATAAGTTTCTCTTCAAAATTCATGCGATGTAACAAAGTACTACAGTACACCTATCATCACCATGGCTCAATGTACTCGTGTATGTATGCAGTTTGAACTTTAATTCATTTTCATTTCATTTTATGTACATATTTACAAAATGATAAATATGTGACTAATCAATTTGGTTCGGATTTGCATAAGCTGCATATATGAATGGAATTGAAATGAAAATTTAAAATTTTCCGCACCATCGTTTATTTTGAACTTGGAATATTTTGAAAATAATCAGCTGGTCCCTGAAATTTCAATTTATCTGGAGTATACTGTATGCTTTGCACTAATGTCATATTGTGACTTACAAAACGCACATCTTACTATTAAATATCTGTAATGTGTTCTATGCCATACATTGAAATACTCCCTCGATATATTGCCAACTTTTGTTCAAAGCCAATTTTGGCAATAAAGCGGAGGTGGCAATACAACGAATTCACCGTTACAAACGATTTACTGAGCAGTCAACAGAAATTCAACTCTGCAAATTTATTTGGGCTCCATTCTGTATAAACATTTAGATAATGTTGAGTTTAAGGTTGCTCACTACACTTATATTCTTTATGACACTACGTCACAAGATGGCGATTTAAATGTTTTGTGAAAGTATTTGTATCGATCGATTTGTTTGTCTAACATCGTAGCTCAGTGGTTAAAACGTTGGGCTTGTGAACCGCAGATCTCGAATTCAAATCCGCCAGAGTCTTTTGTTCATATGTGTTGAAATAATTTTTTTGAAAATCATGTTTTTATCCAATTTTGCATATTTTCTGCCTTTTTGGCATATATACTTATTATATATCATCATATCTTTTATGATTAAACCAATTCGTACTGATTTGAGAAACTATTTCTGGGTGTAGTGAACCACCTTAAGTCACCAATTATTTGTAATTAACTTCAACACCTGAATACCTTGTCCAGACTATCACACTTCACGACACTGCTCTTGAATTACAGGTATGATTACCGATGGGTGTAGGGTAATTGGCATTGTTATCGAGGGTGAATCCTGTTAGATTTGACCATTTGTTTGTGAAAATCAGTGGCATATGGAATTATGCGGGGTTGGCATTATAACGGGGGTGTTAACATAGGGAGAAATCTGTTCTTTAGGATTTTCATGCAATATGCAGCGGTGGCATTATAACGGGGGCAATATATCGAGGGAGCACTGTATTTAAAGTTTTCAATTTATCATGTTTCAACGTGAAAATATTTCGATGTCTCCACAACTATCTTGCAATTCAATCACCTGTCTCCAATACTAAGTATCATATTTTTAATGTATCGAAAGGAATTGTATAAATAAAACAAAAAATATGCAAGCAGTTGAGCAGAAATCGATGTTGAAGACATCACATAACCCTTGGTTTTAAAGTCCAGGTAGTTTTAAAGGACATCGATCTTTTCTCCAGACTATATTCAAATCAGTTGCATACATGCATCATATATTGACTCTCCCTCTCTCTCTCTCTCTCTCTCTCTCACTCTCTCTCTCTCTCTCTCTCTCTCTCTCTCTCTCTCTCTCTCTCTCTCTCTCTCAAACTTGCGATATTGTCTTTTACTTATTAACAATCTCCTGTTTTAAATGAGTGCATATGACCAATTAGATAATTAGCAGACGACACTATGAAAACTTATACAGCAGAATCTTTATGAATGAACAAACGGTTTTATTGATGATACAATGAAATATCAACCCTCTTAAAACAACTGTCATGAGCTAGTTTACAGAGATACAGAAAACGGAAAAAAAATATTATGTCTGCTTGAGTATTTAAATGGAAGTCGTGAGAAAGTGTGGAACGAATGAACATTTCCATTTATCTTCGTAATATTACAACGAATATCATCGATCGTTCAGACAATAAGTGCCAAAATGGCTCTCGAATCAGACAGAACAATTTGTTACGACAACCAGTAACACCGGATATGTTCAATATGCAAATAAATCAACTACATAGGGGATACAGATCGTAAAAGCCAAAAAGAATGGTCGTCATTATCGAAATACACAAACCAATAAACACAATTACAGCATTGCTAATAAGAAACACTTCAGAAATAGATTTTCTTTTTCAGAACGATATCGGAAGCGCGGGACCTGGAGCACTTTCCTAACGTCACGGGGTCCTCCAAGTTAGAGTTACTCAGACTGGATAGAGCTAGCATATCAGAGATTCCGTCCGATCTCTGCCAAACTCTACCAAATCTAAGTACTCTGTTAGTATATACATGTATCTTATATAATGAAATCCATTTAGAATCCATTGCTATCTATAGTATTGATTGATTGTATATTGTTTAACGTCCCGCTCGAGAATTTTTCACCCATATGGAGACGTTATCATTGCCGGTGAAGGGCTACAAAATTTAAACCTATGCTCGGCGCTTACGGCCTTCGAGCAGGGAGGGAACTTTATCGTGTCACACCTGCTGTGACACGGGGACTCGATTTTTGCGGTCTCATCCTAAGGTCCGCCCCATTTAATCGCCTCTTACGACATGTTAGGGGTACAGAGGGCCTATTCTAACCCGGATCCCTACGGGATTCATAGTATTGAAATCATGTGGAAATGTTATGTTTTTATAAAGTACATGTATGTTTATATTGAATTAAACGTTTTACTGAACTAGCAATTTTAAAAGCAAACTCTTGAAATAGGGAGGTATTTTTTCATTTACATTTATTGCTAGTAATCATGGAGACAACATCAGTCGTGTGGGTTTTGTATCCATGTCAGCTACAGACCTGAATGCTCTTTATCGTGCCCACCCTCCTATTACTGAGTACGCTGTACCCTTCCGAATGGCCTGTGACGAATATTTACGAATTTTACCTTAGGCAATTAAACTTTTTAATCGATTCTCTGTTTCAGAGATTTGCATTCCAACAAGATCTCCCGGATTCCATTACTGGAATATTGTCACAATCTGAAACAATTGTAAGTCAATTTTCACTTATTTATTGCTGCAACCACAAATCATGTATACATAAATCACACTCTCGTATCTCGACACGTTATTTTTTCCATAAGGAAAGCTATAAAATTAAAACATTTCCTCTTTTACAGAAACCTTGGCAATAATAAGATAGCATCTCTGGAGGGAAGTCCATTTGTGAACGCCAGTCGCCTGCAAGACTTGACATTATCGCATAACTATGTACCTTTTATTGGAAATAGAGCGTTCAAAGGACTACAGAAACTGGAGTACTTGTGAGCTGATCTTTTATTCTACAACCATTAAAAGTTTGAGTGGGTGCGATGTTAGAAACCGTTATCAAGTGGGGCCACTTTTAGTTTCATTACTATGATTGCAGATCGTGAAATATTTGTGTTCCAAGGTTTTTTGCAGATACTTTTCTAAATTTACATTTAATGTTTTCCCTTGTGTCATGTTTGGAATTAAACGATGACATTTCATTTGCATTCATGATATGGCGAATGTATATATAGAAAACACTTCCCACTGTCCACCTTTCTCCCGGAAAAGCTCTTTCTTCCGTATGATTTACTATGTAGAAGGATTTCCATTATGGACATATGACCATACAGTTAGGCTCCCCCCTTTGAATGACAGGTCATTCCTGTGAAAGAGACCCCCCTCTCCGTTTCATTAGTTCATGATCAGATTTTTGACACATTTCTACTAAAGTTCGAAAAGTCAAACGTAGACGTAGGCCTAACGTACAATTATAACGCGTTTTACTAAAAGTCGTAACGTTCGTTTACGTGCAAAGTTACGACAAAATCTAAGGTCTACAATATACACATTTACAACCATGTTCCGTAAAGTGAAAAAACTAAATAGAACAGCAAAAACAGGAGATCGCATGATTTTTTGATTGGCGAAAAAGTCGGAAGTTTCTTTTGGTCAGAAAAAAATTAAAGAAATTCATTTTAGTTAGATTTTATTTTTGGTAATATTTTTAAATTTGCTTGAAATTACAAATAAATATTTTAGATGAAGGAAAATTGACACCTGTCGCTTTCAAAGTTTCGGCAGTAAATAAGATACCAGCCTGGATCGTGGTTGACATCGAAGAAATATGGGGGGGGGGGGGGGAGCTATTGAATGCAAATAAAAGAGTTTGAAGTGTATTGTTTGATTATTCTTTATGAACTCCATAAACACTTTCAATAATTCTTGAGTATTTCTGTGATATTTATAAGAAAAAGTACTGTTTAGAATCATTCAAACATTGTCTTAATTTTCTTGCTTACAATCATTCAAACATTGTCTTAATTTTCTTGGTTCGAATCATTCAAACATTGTCTTAATTTTCTTGCTTACAATCATTCAAACATTGTCTTAATTTTCTTGGTTCGAATCATTCAAACATTGTCTTAATTTTCTTGTTTTGAATCATTCAAACATTGTCTTAATTTTCTTGCTTACAATCATTCAAACATTGTCTTAATTTTCTTGTTTAGAATCATTCAAACATTGTCTTAATTTTCTTGCTTACAATCATTCAAACATTGTCTTAATTTTCTTGTTTAGAATCATTCAAACATTGTCTTAATTTTCTTGCTTACAATCATTCAAACATTGTCTTAATTTTCTTGTTTAGAATCATTCAAACATTGTCTTAATTTTCTTGTTTAGAATCATTCAAACATTGTCTTAATTTTCTTGTTTAGAATCATTCAAACATTGTCTTAATTTTCTTGCTTACAATCATTCAAACATTGTCTTAATTTTCTTGGTTCGAATCATTCAAACATTGTCTTAATTTTCTTGTTTAGAATCATTCAAACATTGTCTTAATTTTCAGTTTTGCTATCCTTTTGAATTTACTTTTACGATTCTTCGATTTTTCGAAACATGTTGAAAATCTGCAATAATATTAAAAATTAAAATAAAAGTCTGCATCTGTAATCATTTGATGCATAATACAGAACCATGCTATAATCATTCCTATAAGAATCAGAGAGGACGTGATTCATCAAAACATGTTTGTAGAACTTTATTGCTGTTGTTGTTTTTTTTTTAAGACAAATGTCACTATTTTGTTAAATAAATTTATCAAAATGGCCGCCATTTTCACAGTTAGAGTGTATATTCAACAAACAAAAATTTACACTTTTTCAGCTCGCGTTTTGAGAAGGCCGAAAGACATTTCTCTGAACGGTTCCGCAATTTGTGTTTTGGTGCATCACGCATCGTCGCAAATCACGGTCCACACACGCCCCCGGCGAGAATCGACGAGAAGCACATTTGGGTAACCGATGATGTGTATGACTGTGACGTGTCGGATTCTTTCCGGAATCCGTACTTCCATGTAGCAACGCTCAGTCAGATTCGTCTGAACTCTCAAATAAGATCAAACCAAACTGAAATGGGGGTAAAGCATTCTAAAAGAGACACTTGTACTGTATTCTACTACATTTCCAATGCCCCCCTGTAACACCTCCCCCCCCCTCCCCATTAGGAAGAACTACTCTGTACTCAACTTTTTAGGGGGTCTCCTGCGTGGGGTAATCTACTATACAACATCTGCTTAATCAAATTGAAGATCTTATTTGAAAACATTGTTTCCTATCAAAAAGGCCAATAAAAAGTTTTAAAACAACTTAGGTTAAGCGTACAATGAATTTTTTATTAGGAATAGAACTGATGTTTGAAACAAATATACAGAACATGACAGATTTATATATAGACATTGTTTTAGTACTAACTACTCTTTCGTTGAAGTATACTCTATCGAACCTTTGTCAAAATCGTGCATACTGTAATGTATTTAGCAATATGATCGCCTTTGCAGTTCCGTTGATTATTTTGACCACATTTGTTGCTCAATGTCGCATAGCAAATTTTGTATTTACATGTTCTATCATCCAACGATATCTTTTTATGCGATATTCTGTTGTTTTCCAGAGATTTACAGTTCAACCTGATAGCGGAGATTGAGCCCTATGCCTTTAAGCCTCTTGAATCTCTCATTGATTTGTAAGTCAATTTAAATTTAAAGCGTTTTAGATATTGTCATCCAGCTTTCCTAAAATTACCTCATTTTTCGTCAGAACAGAGAATAAGACGGTATTCATTTAGGATAAGTTTAAAATAGTTATAGACAGCTGCGAAATAGAACTTATAGTACTAAATTGTGATGGTTTTTGACTCGACACTGAAAGAGATTTTCATAACATACTTGATTTTTATAAATACGAATTTGGGAAATATCTCGTGATCTATCTGAGGAAAGTTTTGATATAGGAAATCTCATTCAGGAGAGAATAGGAACGCTCATTGTCTTACTTTATAATGTTCCAGAAATGCTCGCGTTCTCTGCGTAGGTCATCAACTGCCTTTCAATGAATGATTAAAGATTCGATTTTGTGTTGCAAGGTTCTTCAATTTTCTTTGATTAATGATTAATATAGCAAATTAAAGACCCAAAATAACCACATTTACATCAAAGAGACTGTAGGTTGATTAAAAGTTTGTCTTATCTAAAACTGTCGATAATGTTTCAGAAACGTAGCCGAGAACGACTTCCCAAGGCTTCCTACGGACGGATTAATACACCTTAAGTTTCTGAAGACGTTCCACAACAAGAATCTCCAAGAACGTATAGACCCGGAGAACCTTCCTTACATCCAGAACCTAGTGCTGTCCTACGCTTACCATTGCTGCAGTTTCATCAACGCCAGAAAAGCTGATGTAGGTGTAAGATGTGTGGGAGAGTGGATGAGGCCTGTAGGCGAAGGGAGAGTGGATGAGGTCTGTAGGTGGAGGAAGAGTAGATGAGGCCTGTAGGTGGAATGAGAGTGGATGAGGCCTGTGCGTGGAGTGAGAATGGATGAGGCCTGTGCGTGGAGGGAGAGTGGATGAGGCCTGTAGGGGGAGTGGATGAGGCCTGTAGGCAGAGTGAGAGTGGATGAAGCCTGTGCGTGGAGTGAGAGTGGATGGGGCCTGTAGGCGGAGTAAGAATGGATGAGGCCTGTAGGTGGAGTGAGATAGGGGTGGAGGGAATTGGCAAAAGCAGAGAGGTTTTGGAATAGAAAATGATGTGGATAAATAAGGATGGAAAAGGAGGCAGAATGATAGTATAAATTCCAAAACTCTGTGCAGAAAGCATTTTATAGATAACCTACATTATTCAACAATAAGATCACGGGGTTCAGTATGGTAGCTTCGGGAATGAAGGATAATTTACAGAAAAGATAAACATTTATTCTGTCAAGAATGTTTTCTAAGTTTACATGAACTCAGTGATGGAAACTTGAAACATTAAACATAATTTGCTTCATTGTCAATTTCTGTCGTGTTTCATACGATAAATCATATATCTGCATTGTAAAAGTTCAAAATACATTGTAATTTTGATTTCAAGGGTGGGTCCAAGGTTACAGTGGATGAAGAAGTCATTTGGTTGCACAATCCGAACAAGACGGATCACAGTTTGTGGGGCCATCACACCTTATTCTCATTAGGTAAGAACACTGTTGAACTACCGTAGGACGAAACTCGTCTTTTATCAACTGTTTCATAGATTTCTGTGGGCCTCATTTCGTAGTTTTGTTGAAAATAATGAGTTTGTTCGAAGGTATTTTCGTAAACAGCAAACCATAACAAAAATGGTGGTCATCGAATAAATGATAACACGGCATTACATACATGTATTATGAGACACTTCTAATTTCTTATTACGTATCCGTTTTTTCGAAATTGCAAATGCAAATTGCATGACAAACATTTATTTTATTCCTGTAAGAAAACCAAACATTGGTGGATTTTCCTATCGATTTCCCGAACTATGACGTACATCTTCCGTCATTTGAGTCAGACGACAAGATTCCCGTGATTGAGTCCATTCCAACAGATCATATGGCACGAGTCCAGCCTCCTATCAAGTGTGAACCTGTACCAGGTAAGATAGCACCAGAAAGCATTCCAAAATATCCAATGGTGAAAATCATGAATTCGAAAGATTTAAAAGGTAACCAAAGTACATGTTAATCTAATGATAAAATTGACTTCAACTTCAACATGACCAAAAGATTCCTCCTGCGAAATCTCTATCTAAATTGATCGTTTCAGATCAATCAAAAATGTACACTTGAGCATTCGCCCGTGAAACACACACACGTTTATCAAGGGGAAGAAAGGATAATTAATGGAAAAATATCACACTTTAAGGCAGTACAAAAGCAATGCAGAAGTAGCACACGTCACGGATATACTCTGTTGTCTACTACAGGGAACAGGGTATATCCGTGTCAGAGTACTAGTATCAGAAAAATTCATCAATTAGATGACTTACTTTTTCTTACGAATACCATAAGTCTCATGAGGAATTAGCAGGAATAAATTTGATAAACCCGCTCACTATTTCTTATGTACTATCGATAAACATGAGCTGGGTGGAGCACTATCATACAGTAAATAGTTGAAGGTAGTATTATAGGGTTATTGAACTTATATTGGTGAATATTGGCACGAGTTGGCTGTCAAAATGCACGAGCTTGCGACTCCAAAACAGACGAGAATTCATCAATATTGGCATCTAAGGTGAAGGTGTGCAATAACAGCATGCATTTCTTAACTGTTCAATATTTAACCCGTCATTAATACATGAAGCAAACTGATTTTGTAAATGGGGACATCATAATTTATGTACAGTAAAACATTTTGCTTAAGTAAATATCAAATACCGGCTCTGTCAGATTCGGAGGACCGTCGTCTGCCATTTTGGCTTGTTTACATCGTTACGGTAACGTCAATATTGAACGTTCATACTCGGAATGTTTCGGGCGCATACAATTTACGCAATACAAAGTTAGCGTTCAATAAATTCTCAGGATATTGAACGCTAACATTCTCTAGATTTTACGCAGATTTTATAATAGACTATTTATTAGCTATATAATAAAAATAATTACGTCTTTCTCATTCACAGTATTTCGTCTTCAGAACATGATTACATTCCTTTATTTTAACAACTCATTCCATCCCTGTTTCCGTTGTCATTACAGACTCCGTCCAATAGTGACCTCCTACATGTATGTTACCTTTATTAGGACAAGTACATTACTATTCAATACTGACCTCTTGGTTTCTTTATGTTTATTGGTCCTTACCCCCGATGACACCTTTAGTTCCCTTGGTAATGGCAGGTCCCTGTGTAATGATAGCGTCTTTGTTTCCGTTATTTTGATTGTCCCTGTGTAATGATAACGTCTTTGTTTCCGTTATTTTGATTGTCCCTGTGTAATGATGACGTCTTTGTTTCCGTTATTTTGATTGTCTCTGTGTAATGATATCGTCTTTGTTTCCGTTATTTTGATTGTCTCTGTGTAATGATAGCGTCTTTGTTTCCTTTATTTTGATTGTCCCTGTGTAATGATGACGTCTTTGTTTCCTTTATTTTGATTGTCCCATTCCTGTTACCTCTTTATTGATAGCTTTCTTCCCAATGACGACCTCTTTGGTTTCTTTTATTTAGACTGGTCCAATCATGGCCTTTAATGACCTCTTTAGGCCTCTGTTGACCTCTCTGGAATTTATTTTTAACGGGTCTTTCCTTTTTACATTGACAGACCCCTTCCTGCCCTCTGATGGACCCCTCTGGAATTCATCTTATTTTCATAAGCCACTCTCTGCCTTGCGATGGCCTATTTAGTCCCTGTTACTGGACAGGCCCGTTTCTACCCTAAGATGACCTATTTTGGATGTGATTTTTTTTTATTATGACAGGTCATCCCTGTCTGGCGCGGTAGCTCAGTGGTAGAGTGTTCGCATCGTAACCGAAAGGTCGTGAGTTCGAGCCATGCTCGTGCCATGTCCGCGTGAAACCCAAGACGTAAACATGAAAGGCGAAGATAACGAACAGTGATCAATTTCATAACTCCCATAAGCAATACAAAACAGAGCGTTGGGCAAACACGGATCCCTGGATATACCAGAGGTGGGATCAGGTGCCTAGGAGTAGTAAGCATCCCCTGTCGACCGGTCACACCCGCCGTGAGCTCTACATAGATTGCTCATTCGTCAAACACTCTACATTTAGGAGTGAGAATTACGGGTCTTTTAAATTTAGACATGACATTAAAAACAGAGGTCCCAGGTCGCGACAGGCGTTGTCACGTTAAGGAATCCTCACTATTACGGCCGAAAGAGCTAAGCATAAGTCTTAATTTGTGTAAATTCACCTACAAATGGTGACGTCTCAGTTTGAGTGAAAATATTTCGACGGGACGTGAAACAAACAAACAATCAATCAATAGCTGTTGTCTTATTTTGACAGGCCCCTCCCTGCCTTCTGATGACATATCTGGAATTCCTTTTTATTTTTATAGGCCCCTTCCTTCCCTGCGATGATCTCTTTGGATGGTGGTCCCTCCGTTGCGGCGTGTGGATTGTTTTCCTTCTAGCTGTTCTCGGAAATGGAATCGTTCTCTTTGTATCCATTACAGCCAGGTCTAAAATGGCCATGGATGTCCCTAGATTTCTCATATGTAACCTTGCTTGTGCAGACCTTATGATGGGAGCTTATCTGGGAATTTTGGCCATTCTTGATGCCTCAACGCTAGGTATGATACATGTACATGGATGAACACAATGGTATTTCTTTTATCAGGGCATTGGATTACATTTTATGAGATAATTGTTGAATGAGGGGTTTTTTTGTAGACGAATTTCAATTTTACGCCATAAAGTGGCAGAGAAGTGGTGGCTGCCTGACTGCTGGTTTCTTGGGCATAGTCTCCAGTATGCTTAGTGTCTTCACTTTAACTGTTATCACTGTGGAGAGGTATTATGCCATTTCAAATGCAATGCAGCTCAATAAAAGAATACGGCTAAAACAAGCAGGTACTAGTATTCGTTTTCTCTTGCTGCAAGTATGTCAATGGCTTTATCAGACCGTGTTTTGCATAGAAAAATGAAGTACTAGAATATTGCATATTTTTCAGAAGATATTTGCATGATTTGGGTGAAAATGAGAATCGTTTCCCTTTCAGGAATAATAATGATTTTTGGGTGGGCTTTCGCAATCACCAGTGCCAGTCTACCTTTCTTTGGAATCAGTGACTACAGAAAATTTGCCATCTGCCTTCCATTCGAAACATCAGATAGAGCCTCTTTAGGTAACACTAAAACACCCAGTAAAATGCAGTGAATCAAATCAATAACACGGTAATAGTGAATTCAGGATAATGTGGTTCCCCAAAGTAAGAAAAATATTAATGCAACTCTGTACATGTATATAGTGAATAGAGATTAAAATGAAACTGTTTGACTCTAGAGGTTGATCAGGTTTTACCGCACGTGTTTAAATACATGCACATACAAGTTTACTTTATCGTATTTATTATTGAGTATGATTGATGCGATGTTTTAAAAAAAACTTTTATAACTTTACAGCATACGTGTGTTTCCTGATGCTCTTCAATGCCGTATCTTTCATCATCATTGTGATCTGCTACATTAAGATGTACTGTTCCATTATGGGCTCCAACGCTTGGAATTCCAAAGATTTTCGTATCGCCAAACGCATGGCTATTCTCGTCTTTACAGACTTTCTTTGCTGGGCTCCAATCATTTTCTTCTCAATTACGTCTGCCTTCGGAGAGAATCTGATTGGCCTGAATGAGGCGAAAGTGCTTACAATTTTTGTTTTGCCTTTAAACAGCTGTGCAAATCCATTTCTATATGCCATTTTCACTAAACAGTTCAAAAGAGATTGTGTGAAATTGTGTAGAAGAATTGAAGAGTCTTCCTTGACTCGCAGTTTTTCAAATCTTAATAGCCGAAGGGTGTCATTTGGTTCTTCGTGGAGACAGTCTCAGTTACACAGTGCATTTCATACAGAGAAACGCAGCAGTATTACGAACTCGGTATCTGGTGGCAGTGTTGGAGGGGGCCCAAGTCAAGTGCAAGAAACCAACAGTGGCTTGTTTGAAAACAACGAAAGAAGTAAAGTCGGTGATGTGAAGTTCAGTGTTGTAGAAAATAAAAATCAGAAAGAAAATAAGTCATCTGATCTGCCAAACCCCAATGATGTCCATTCATTTTGTAATTGCATTGGAGAATCTGGACATCGAGAGGTTTCAGATGATGGGGGTGGTCTCGAGACAGCCATAGTTATTCATTTAAATGACAAAAGTGACCAGATTTTACAAGTCCATACCACAGAAAATGGAAAGTGTCCAAAAACTTCGAAAGGCAAATCTCATCCGAAGCGATTACATTCTTGTGCGACTCAAATAACGAATATTGAGAATGAAGACACGTCATCAACAGAAGATAATGACGTTACATTACTCAAACAAGTTTCCGACATGCCAAAACGTTCTTTTACAGATCATTTTAAGAAACGCAAAGTAAAGAACGATTCGATAAGTTTGACACCTTTAGCGGTAAAGCAGCATGGGAGGTCTGCTCCTAATGTTCAAATGCCCGAAAGTAAAGGAGTATTGGTTCTACCAACTGCGAAAGGCACGGACAAAACTTCACACATAAATGAATGGAGAAAGTCTTCACATTTAAATTACATATGGACAAATTCTTTAGCCATAGAACAAAGATTTCAGTCGTATAAATCTAACAGTTTAGTAGACTTATCATTCACAAAAAAAGGATTTGAGGGATCACCATGTAAGAGGCGAAGTTTATCGTCACACCATGAGGGATATATCTTGCTTAAGAATAGCAACAGAGATTCTGCATACGAGGATGAAGAGGAAATGATTGAATATAATAATTGCAAAACATATACTATGAGTCACTCTAAGTCTGTGACTCCCAAACATATGTCACAATCACCTGATGACAGATATGAACTTCAGACCTGTGAGAAACGACAAACGGTGGGTGACATCTGTCAATCAAATGCCAGCGAGCGTAGTCATTTGCTTTCAGTGTCTAATACGTGTTCACCAAGACGGGAAGTGTGTGATAAAGAAAGTGGTTTTAGTTCTGAAGCGTAACTATCAAGATGGGTACCTTACTGGTACAAACAGAGTAATGGTGTAATGGAGGATGGGTTTTCCCAATGTCTTTCAGATAATTCTGAAATAAAATATATTTTCATGCCATTAGTAGTTGTATTTGTTTAATCAATGACTCCGGGAGTCAACAAATATGAATTTGCATTATATGTAAGTTTTTCTGCAGTTGCCCTGCTCGTTTCAGCCATTCTTATCAAGTGGTTCTTGGTGGTGGTGGGGGGGATTCTGCAAAATTCAATCCTTCCCATTTATTTCCCTTAGTGAGGAATATATCCCTTGATTTGAACAAACTTGAATCCCTATTGACCAAAGGATATTTCGTTCCAAGTTGGCATTCGAGGACAACGACGATAACGACTGATAAACGATAGTGAGAAAAATCTCACTCACGCATATGGCACAGGTTAGCTAAAACTCGGAGCGCTTGTAACGTAAAGTAAGAAGAGGGAGGACAGGATAATCTATAAAGACTGGTCATGTATTTTTCTTTAGGATCTTTTTTACATCGTTTATTTCATAAATTCTGAAAATACATCTGCCTATTTGGTGTTAATCTGATATTTTATCTGACCTAGTCTTAGGTAGTATGAGCTATATTTCCACCGGGCGTCATTTGTCGTAGTCCGCCACGTCATCAATTCTCCGCTTTAGATCATTTCTATCGCACTTCATTCGTTTTATGGGCTATATCATAGGCAGAGGAGTGCATCGTTGATGAGCGGAATTACAAGTCTAATCTTAAGTAGATTGATGCAGAATACAGTCAATTATTCATTCAAGAAAAGCCACATCTTGAGAATTAATGTTCTTGTACGCGGTATTTAAACATCAGCTGAGATTAAATTCAGACTACCGAGCTAGATGCATGTCCTTGGTTGTCTAACATTCTGTGGATTTCTATGTAGATAAAAATCAAGTTGACAGTCTGAAATCTTTATCATAATAGTTTATCCAACTTTCATATTCATGCCTACTGCCTACATGTATATGGCAGTCCATGCTAGAATAATGCAAAGGATCATTTAATTATGGAAAGACTACATGTTTTTCATATTTTGTTCTATGGAGCGCCAAATTAACATAAACTCAAATAATTGAAGATATCTTCAATTATTTGAAGATATCATCAATACAATTATCGCTCTCTTTAATTGAATTAATGCGCGCATTAAATCAATTATTGCTCTCATCAAATGAATTGATGCGCGTTTCAATTCAATTATTGCTCTCATCAATTGAGTTAATGCGCGCATCAATTGAATTAATGAGAGCAATAATTGATTTAATGCGCGAATTAATTCAATTATTGCTCTCTTCAATTCAATTGATGTTCGCATTAATTCAATTAATGAGAGCAATAATAGATTTGATGCGCGCATTAATTCAATTATTGCTCTCTTCAATTCATTTGATGAGAGCATCAATTTAGTAGAAATATTGCTGGCAATAATTAATTTAGAGTTCGGTATAAATAATTTGATGATCTCTTTAATTCAATTGAAGATATCTTTAAATCATTTACAATGCTTTTGTATAAGGAATTACTGCGCGCATCAATTCGTTTAAAGAGAGCAACAATTCAATTAAAGATGTCATTAATTGAATTGTGGATATGTTGAATTGAAGATATCTTTAATTATATAGTTGCTCTCTCTAAAAGAATTATTGCTCTCTTCAAATGAATTAAAGGTATCATTAATTCAATTGAAGAGAGCAATAATTGAATTAATGCGCGCATTAAATCAATTATTGCTCTCATCAAATGAATTAATGCGCGCATCAATTCAATTATTGCTCTCATCAATAGATTTAATGCGCGCATTATATCAATTTATTGCTCTCTTCAATTGAATTGTAGCGCGCATCAATCCAATTCTTGATATCATTAATTCATTTGAAGAGATCATTAATTCAATTAAAGCGCGCATCAAATCAGCTGAAGAATTAATGCTCTCATCAATTCAATTAATGCGCGCAATAATTCAGAATTGAAGATATCATTAATTATTTGAAGAGATCTTTAATTCAATTGTTGCGCGCATCAAATGAATTGATAATATCTTCAAATTATTGAAGATATCTTCAATTATTTGAGTTTATGTTAATTTGGCGCTCCATATTGTTCCCGAGTGAATAAGTATCAAATTATTGTGGAATGTTGTAACGTCCTTGCACATGACAGATATATGTAGCATTCTACAAAATTGTATAAAAGGCAGGTAACTGTATTTTACAGCATTAGGTAATGTAAGTGCAAGTGTCATATCAAAAATTGTGATTTTCAATATGTACCCCCAGAGTATTATTTCAAACTAAATATGCCGTATTTTTTGGATATTCCCGTAGGAATAAAAAGCATGTCTGTTACATGTATATCAAGCAATTTATTAAGTTGTACTCTATATGCAAATTATATGCAATTTAACTCAATTAAATGAAAAGGTAATCAAGTTAATTTCCTATTTCATCATACAATTTCCGATAGTGAATGCCCAATTTCGAGGTATGCATGGTCACGTGATGTTGCAAGCGGAATTTTGAAAGTAAACAGTTGCATGATGGCGTCAAAGCGTAGATAGCCTGCAGGCACAGGCATTCGACGTTTTAAATATCTATAATTAAAAAAATAGTCTTCCTGTAAACATAATATTCACAAGATATATCACGCCGCCATCTTGGTTTTCTTTTTTACCAGCTGCATCCCTTGAAAATTTCGGCGAAAAGTTCGATATAATATGATAATTAGACCCCTACCCTTCCCAGTGACATGAGTGAATGATTAAAATCACAGAATGTTGGTTTTATATCTTCTACCAAGGATTCTTTGAATGTTAACTTGATTAACACTTTGAGTGATGCCTTTTGTTATTAACATTTTTCCCGGGAAATAGAAATCAAAAACTTAAATCCTCCTAACCCGCCCAATATTTTTTTGTGACCCCGGATGATAATCGAAGTTGAATTGCCCTATCCGATAAGCCATATAGGAGAAGTGTGCACAAACCATTTTACATCTTCCACCCCTCTTAGATCCACTATAACTTTTAGGAAAATGATTGGATCATCCTGTCCCTACAAAATGCACATCTACAAATGGCAATGAAGCGTTGTGCAAAGTTTCAAGTTTATCCGATATACCATGCAGGAGGAGAATCATTAACAAGATATTGTGACAGACGGACAGAAAGTACAAAAACAATATATCTCCCCCTGGAAGAGGGAAGACATAACGAAATGCATAGTGATGTAGAACAGGACAACTTCTACCAAAATTGCAACCCTGGGGTAGAGGTTCTGACTCCATGGCGGGACAAAACTTGGTATATAGTATTTATGTGGAAAACATTTAAAAACATCTTAAATGCTATTGATACTAAAATGAAACTAAATATATATTCAGAATGAGCAGGTAGCTCTTTACCAAAGTTGTGAATTTCATGATTCCAAGTGTAGGGATTTTGGTATTAAGGTGGGACCAAAATGGTCAGTGATTCAATGCGTTTACAATTGAACATTCTTATACGCCCATCAAAGACGGGTCGTATCAGAGTGTGACGTCGTCCGTCTGTCTGTCCGGACCTTGTAGGTAAAATGCAAAGTTAACTGTAAGCTCCAGGATCTAACAACTTGGTACATTTAATTACCATGATGAAAAGAAGATACCTATTGTTTTTCAAGGTCCGGGGTCGAAGGTCAGGGTCGTAGTATCAGTTACAAGGAAAACCTTGAAAGCAGAATACAAACCGAACTATTTGGGCTAGGATCTTGCAACTTCGTACTTTTAATCACCATGATGTGAGAAAGATGCCTATTGTTTTTCAAGGTCAAAATCATATCAGTTAATAGGAAAACCCTGTAGGCAGGATACAGACCAAACTTTGAGGCTAGGACCGTCAAAAGTGGTACACATACACCTTATGACAAGTGGAGGATGCCTATTGTTTCTCATGTTCAAAGGTCAAGGTCGTATTTTAAACAGGTATTATGAGAGTATTGCATGACAATGTATTCTTGGGGTTGCGCTTCGACATATTCAGCCCACGTGATTTGACTGAGAAGAGATCACTTTCAGATATGGAATATAAGTAAATGATAGATTCCTCTTGATTCCGCACCATGGCGTTACTTGTCCAACTAATTGTATGTCATCAAAAACTACTCCTTACCTATGTCGTATTTATTTAAGACAAAGGGGATTTGAGAGTGAACTCGTGCAGACCTTTCCTGCCTCTTTGACAGAAATGCAGCATAATCAGACTTTTCTCACCAGTATGGTTGGATTGTTGTTGGATAAACCTCATTAGTGTACATTAAATCTACTAGGTTGTAATATCCTAGCTCCAATAGTTCGGCCTGTATTCTGTCTACACGGTTTTCCTATTAACTGATACTACGACTTTGACCTTGAACGAGCATTCTGGGAGTATTGCATGATAATATATACACATGTAGTTCCTAACGGTTGCAAAAATTATTAGACCGCAACATTATTTGAAGTTCATTATGTAGGTTATGGTAAAGGTGAAAATTGGGGAACCAGGATAGGAATGGTTGGAAATCAACTACTATTCAGTTACAAAGAGTAAACCAGGAAAAAGGACAAATTTATAATAAGGTTTAGGTCTTTAACCAGGTCAAATAACTGTGAACTGTAGGTGATCATCAATAATTTAACTACATTGTTGTATTACTATACTAGAAGTTTTAATGAGTGTAGTATTCTTATCTATAGAAATAAGAGACTTGGGTGTAAACTTTAAGCTCAGGTGTGGATGGGACTCCACTAGACAAGAACAAAAACTTATAATTTACACTATTTTTCAAGAACCGACGTGGTGGTCAAGAGGTATAGCGTTTGTCCCGCATGCGGTAGGTCGGAGTTCGAATCCCAGCAGCGACAGACCCAAGTCGTTAAAACAGGTAGTGACAGTTCCATCGCCAAACGCTCGGCAGTCGGCATAGGTGTGAATGTCACGGGTCCTCGGAAATGACCTTAAAAACGGATGTCCCGTGTCACAGTAGATGTGACACGCTAAAGAACCCTCACTGCTCAGTGGCCATTAGTGCCGAGCATAGGCCTAAATTTGAAGCCCTTCACCGGTATTGATGACGTCTCCATATGAGTGAAAAATTCTCGAGAGGGACGTTATTTTAAACAAGATTCAATCCATCAATCGAAGTCCAAGAGCCATAACTCAGCGAAAAATCACAAAATTCAAACTTTACTTGTAAAATGTTATGACAAGCAATATACCAACTATCAAATGAACATCTGCAAGCACAACAAAAAACAAGAGGCCCATGGGGCACATCGCTCACCTGAGCAGCAGTTCCTAGCAATAAACACTTGCGCAAAACTATCATTATACAAACAGCTTGGATGAGAAAGGTAACAACTAAAAATTCAAAAAATATCAAACTTAATTATTAAACTTGACTACAAATTCATTAAATATCATATGCCTTTGTAGACCGGTATGGCCTTTCATATTAACAATTTTTTATCTAAGGATGCTTTGTGCCATTTAGTTTGGTTCCCTTCACATGTAAAACTTTGATACCTTATTGTGGCCCCACTCTAACACCAGAGGTCATGATTTTTCTTGAGAAGATTTTTAAATGACCACACTCTATTTTTGCGATTATCTCCCCTTTGAAGAAGGCATGGCCCTTCATTTTAATAAACTTGAATCCCTTTTACCTAAGAGTGATTTGTATTAAGTTTGATTCAAATTGGCCCACTGGTTCTGGAGTAGGAGATATTCTTATAAATCAGCATATAAAACTTTGATCCCCTAATGTGACCCACCCTACCCTCTGGGGCCATGCTCTGAACAAAATTGAATTTAATCTATTCCAGAAAGCTTTCACTTAAATCTCCACTCTTATAAGCAGGTGGTTCTTGAAAAGATCTTAAAAGATTTTCCCTTTATCTTCACATGTAAAACTTTGATTCCCTATTGTGGCCCCAACATACCTCCGGGATCATGATTTTAAAAAACTTGAATTTCCACTATGTCAAAAAGCTTTCATGTAAATTTCAGCTTCTCTGGCCCAGTGGTTTTTGAGAAGATTTTTAAATGACCCCACCCTATTTTTGCATTTTTGTGATTATCTCCCCCTTGCGGGGGATGGCCCTTCATTTGAACAAACTTCAATCGTCCTTCACCTAAGGATTGATTTGTATCAAGTTTGATTGAAATTGGCCCAGTGGTTCTGGAGAAGAGTTTCCTATATATCTGCATGTAAAACTTGTGATCCCCTTTTGTGACCCCACCTACCCCCGAAGGCCATGATGTGAACAAATTTAAATCTACTCTATATCAGGAAATTTTACTTAAATCTTCACTCTTCTGGCCCAGTGGTTCTTGAGAAGATTTTTAAAGATTTTCTTTATATATTCGCATGTATAATTTTGATCCCCTATTGTGGCCCCAACATACCCCCGGGGAGGGAGGAGGGTCATGATTTTAAATAACTTAAATCTCTTCTGGCCCAGTGGATCATTGTTAAATGAACCCACCATATTTTGGTATTTTTGTGATTATTTCCCCTTTGAAGGGGACATGGCTCATCATTTGCACAACTTGAATCCCTTTCACCCAAGGACGTTTTTTGCCAAGTTTGGTTGAAATTGGCCCAATGATTCAAGAGAAGAAGAAAATGTGAAAAGTTTACGACAATGACCACATGACGACGGACAACGGAAAGTTTTGATCAGAGAATCTAACTTGAGCATTCGGCTCAGATGAGCTAATAATTAAGTCTGGAATCTGATAATTCATGCTATTTTTCTAAGTCCAAGGGCAATAACTTATTGAAAAATCAACTGACCAAAACCAAATTTGAACTTGATCTATAAATTGTTATGGCAAAGCAATGTACCAAATATAAAATGACTATCTGCAAGTACAACAAAATTATAGTGTGGAATACTGATAATCCATGCTATTTTTCTAAGTCCAAGGGCCATAATTTAGTGAAAAATTAACGGACCGAAACCAAATTCGAACTTCATCTGTAACTTGTTATGGCAAAGCTATGTACCAAATATGAAATAATTATCTGCAAGAACAGAGAAAAAAGTGTGGAAAACTGATTTGTAGGACTGATGGACAGACAAACAGACGGACGGAGTGCAAACCTAAAGTACCCTTCGACTCCATCGGCAGGGGGACTAATTACCTGGAATTCTCTCTAAATTCATGTCAATATATTGTAACGTAGAGCTTCATCTGTATCTCAAGGCATGACAAGAAAAACGAGGAGAGTATTCGAAGTGTATGTAGTTTATGAAAAAGGGGTAACTGGTTTCATGTCCAAGGGTCATAAATCAGCAAAAAAATCAAGGAAACTGATAATTCACGCTATATTTCTAAGTTCAAGGGTCGTAACTAGATGAAAAATTACGAAATTCAAACTTCGTCACCAAAAAACAATGTTCAATTTCCTTCTCTAGGTGCAATATCACAAGAATAATGTTTTAATCAAGTTTGAGGTATTTGAGATTTTAAGTATATCGAGTCTTTAGTGCTTTCATTAAAATGGCAGATCTTGTCAACAGTTGATGCTGCTGAGGAAAAATTGAGTGGTGTAACGTCTACACGAAGAACTTTGTTAAAGTATCGTATATTTGGTGTGAAACTTTAATTCATAGTTCCGAAATCTTTCCACACTAGTTAGTCTGAATCTCGCTGCTGTGATAGGCGAGAAACCACCTGGTGACCTAGACCGGTAAGTGTATTAAAAATAAACAGGTGAAATCGAGAGAACGATGATGTATATGGATACAACATGAGGTTGCGGAGATCTTCCAAGCAAAGATGGAAGAAAAGTTTGCAGCAATGTCCATCTCCGACATAGCCATGGATATGTTGACCAACACAGCAATGACTGACAGTCAAAGAGATCCTTGGCAAATACCGCCCAGTTTAAGCAGCCTTTGGTCATAGCTGACATCCTTGATCTGTGCGAGAAACGGAGAGAGCTCAAGAACAAAAAGAATACAAAAATGCAGATGGAACAGCGTAGTACAGAGCAGTTAATCAAGAAAGACATGAAAATGGCAAAAGAAATCTGGAACGAAGAGCTGTGTCAGAACATCGACGACTGTCTGGAGAAGAAGAATAGCAAAAAGGCGCATCAACTGGTTAAAGACCTGACCAGCACAAAGCAAGAGAAATCCACAATCATACAAGACAGAGGTGGGGGACATGCTTAACAGAAAATGAGGACATCCTGAGGATAATGACTCCATGTGAGTGGAAAATTCTTGAGAGGGACGTTAAACAATTTACAATGAATCAATCGTCCTGAGGATGTGGACGGAATATTGCTCAGAGATGTACAACTATAGAGCCACATGAGACCGGGAAGTACGAAATGCTCCTCCTGTAACTAACAACGCTAACCACCCCATCCTCCGCAAAGAAGTGCAAGCAGTAGAGAAACCGCTGAAAAGGAGTGGATGCTATTCCAGCAGAACCATTACAGGCAGGGGAGAAGCCATGGTCGACGCCCTACTAATCAGCTGCAACAAGATCTGACAGACAGGGGAATGACCTACACCATGGAGTCAGTCTCTAGCACCTTCCCAAGAAAGGCAATTTACAGCTATGCCAAAAGTACCGCACCATTCGCCTCATTAGCCACCCAAGCAAAGTCAAGCAGGCAGGGAACCAGTTAGCGAACTTGGTGGAACACCTTGACAAGACCTCTGCAATCTACGGCATGCAGATCAGCGCAGAGATGACCAAACTGATGAATAACAACACCAACAGCATCAGCAGTAACATCAGGGTCAATGAAGAGAAGCTGGAAATTGTTCAAAACTTAAAATACTTGGGAGCCATAGTCACCGATGAAGGATCCATGCCCGAAATAAGCTCAAGAATCGCTCAGTAAACTCTATACCATCTGGGACGACAAGAACATAGCTCTCACCTCAAATATTAGACTTGCGCTCTTTAGTTATGTCAACATTTCTGTATTCTTGTGAGACCAGTACATCAAGAGCAGAGATAGAGAAGATACAGACGATAAACATCTCATACAAAGTCCTCATCTTCAACGAGGAAGTATGGACATGTCACAAGATTCTCAGGGCTTGTTAAGACAGTCCTTCGGGGCACTGTAAAGGGGGGGGGAGAGAGAGAAGGGGAAGAGAAAAACACAAGATAATATACGGGAGTGGACGGGTTTGGAACTGAGCGACACCTCGAGAAGGGCAGAGGAACGAAAGAAAATTTCGAATGCTGATTGTCAGATCGTGCGATGCCCCAACGAGACTGTGGAAACCCATGAAATCTAAACAAACCTGATAGATAATTATATTCAAACACAGTAACCTGTTTCTTAATTGTAGCTGGCCATCAGTATTTATAGCCTTTATTCCTTGAAGTAGCTGGTTACTAGTAGCTAACTTTTCTGACAGACAATATGATTCCATTATACCCCATCCTATAATTCTTACAGTTGTCCCTGTGGCAATCTTAGGGGGAAAAAATATGATTATGCCCATTAGATTTTAAAAAGATTTGTAAAACGAAGAAAAATAATGCTGGAAAAACACCTGTATAATGAAGAAAAATTGCCAAATCACGTCGAATCTTCACGTAAGTGAATAAAGTGTACAAATTTTCAGGAGAATCTACACGTTTGTCTCTCAGAACATGGCAGACGGACATGCCGATTCCAATATATGCACACCCACCCATAAACCTCGTTTTGGGTGAGGGCGGTAACAAAATAGATCTAAATCAAACAATGTGTCAATGTTGGTGTCTTTTTCTTGTTTAAAATAACAAATTGAAAGTGGGTACTTTTCTATAATTTTTAAATTGAAATTTTTCGGTGGATCTGTCGTCACTCACTAGTGCTTCTTGTGTCAAAAATCTTGGGATGTTTTTCGACAGCACATTTAGCATGGAGTGTCAGATATGTGCATTGACTAAATCATGTTACTTACAACTTCGTAATATCGGTAGAATTATATCTCTTATATGTTGTTAATTCAGCATCCTTGCAGAAGTTACAAAAAGTTCAAAACACTGCCGCCAGGCTAGTGACACGTTCACGGAAACAGCATATTCCACCAGTTCTCATATCGCTTCATTGGTTACCTGTGACATATCGAACGAAATACAAGAGGCCCAAGGGCCTAGAATCGCTCTTCTGATAAATTGTACAACCCCACCATTTCTATTCTTAGCCTCTTAGTATTCTAAATCTTTAGTTAAATCCTAAGAATTCAAAAAAGTAGGTCAATGTGACCTACTTTTTGGTTTACACATTTTGAGAACCCAAGAAATATCAACTGAAAAAGTTGGATGATTTTAAGCCAATTAGTATCTGAATATTGAAATATAGCTGTCAAATTCCAATCGTAGGTCATGGTGACCTACTTTTTGGTCAGCGAACTCCGAACATGCAAGACCCATCAACTGACAAAGTTTGATGACTGTAGGTCAAATAGTATCTGAAATATATAAATATAGCCGTCAAATTCCAAAAGTAGGTCAAGGTGACCTACTTTTTCGTCAACACCCTTCAAACATGCAAGACCCAACAACTGACAAAGTTTGATGACTGTAGGTCAAATAGTATCTGAATTATATAAATATAGCCGTCCAATTCCAAAAGTAGGTCAAGGTGACCTACTTTTTGGTCAACACCCTTTGAACATGCAAGACGCATCAACTGACAAAGTTTGATGACTGTAGGTCAAATAGTATCTGAAATATATAAATATAGGTGTCCAATTCCAAAAGTAGGTCAAGTTGACCTACTTTTTGGTCGAAACACTTCGAACATGCAAGACCCATCAACTGACAAAGTTTGATGACTGTAGGTCAAATAGTATCTGAATATATAAATATAGCCGTCAAATTCCAAAAGTAGGTCAAGGTGACCTATTTTTTGGTCGACATACTCCGTTGACTCAAGATGCATCAACTGTCAAAGTTTGATGATTGTAGGTCAAATAGTGTCTGAAATATAGTAATTTAGCTGTCAAATACCAAAAGTAGGTCATGGTGACCTACTTTTTGGTCGACACAAACCGAAGACGAAGACGCATCAACTGACAAAGTTTGATGATCCTAGGTTTTACAGTGCCCAAAATATGCATCTAAAACTGAAAATGTGAAATTTGAATATCTGCAAAATTCAAAAAGTAGGTCACTGTGACCTACTTTTTTATAAATATGTTTCAAGGCCTCAAGATGCATCAACTTACAAGATTTGATGATTCTAAACCTCTCGGTATTTGAAATAACAACTTAAAATATATCTATAAATGATAAGCCATAAAATTCAGAAAGTAGGTCACGGTGACCTATTTTTCAGTTGACGCATTTCAAGGTCCCATGATCCACCAACTGACAAGTTTTGATGATCATAGGCTTCAAAGTGTCCAAAATATGTATCAAAATTAATTTTAAAATAAATACCTGCAAAATTCAAAAAGTAGGTCACCGTGACCTACTTTTGAGACAACTTGACACAAGGTCCTAAGATGCATCAACTGTCAAAATTTGATGATCCTAGTCCTTATAATGACTAAAATATCTAAGATTTAAGGAATTTAAAAAAAATTTAAATTTAGGTCAACTTTGAAGTGACCTTGAGACCACGCCCTTTGCCCCAGGGTAACGCCTTGAACAATTTTTAATCTACAACATATCCTCATCCTTATGTGTAAGTTTGGTGATAATCTGCCCTGTGGTTCTTGAGAAGAAGATTTTTTAGCAACCACTACTTTTGTTTGTATTTTCCTGATTATCTCCCCTTGTTAAAGGGTCACATCCCTCTATTTAGTATGTATGAAAGCCCTTGGGCCAATGATACCCTGTACCAAATTTGAAAGAAATTGGCCAAGGGGTTCTTGAGTTATAGCCCTTTTTCTAAAAAGTTTACGCACACCGCACAAATGGCCATAGCATTAGCTCTTTGAGCCTTTGGCTCAGAAGAGCTAATAAAATCCTATTGTATACTTTCAAGGCTTTACATGTACATGGATTAGCTCCAGCATACATCCAGGAACTAGTTCAAGTCTACCATCCTCAGCGAACACTTCGGTCTGCGCATTCATTATACCTTATACAGCCACGCACTCCTACTAAACTTCATGGCGAAAAATGGTTTGATGTTTTCTTCATCAACTTTATGGAACTGCCTCCTGTCGGATCTTCGTGTCTAAGATTCATTAGCTGTTTTTAAAAACAAACTTAAAACATATCTTTCTAAACTTGCATTCAATCTGTAATTCGGTATCTATGTAGTTATTTTAAATTAAAAAAAAAAACAAGGGAAAAAACCCGTTTTAAAGCCTTTTTCCATGTATTTATTATGTCTCCGAACACAAAGTGTCGGAGACATATTGTTTTTGCTCCGTTTCTTATTATTTTCTTCTTCTTATTTTTCCTCTTCTTTAGTGAGAAATTTGTCCGCACGATTATATGAAAACGCTTCGACTGATCCACTTCAAACTTTCTGAGCTGATAGGGGGTCATTAGGAGGGGTGCGATCAACTTTTCAAAATGGCCGCCGTTAAAAGATGGCGGCCAAAAAACTCAAGGTTGTTGGATTTCAACCAAATTCAATTTCTAGGGTAATTTAGTGACCCCAAGTCCATTTCCACCATCAAATTTTTTTTTGAGCCGCCATTTTCAAAATGGCCGCCATATACCGAAATATTTGAAAGTGTTAAAATCTCTACAACATTTGGGTTCTGGGTTAAATTGAGGGTCCACAATTCATTTCTAGCATCAGTATTTCCTTCCAATCAATTTCCAAATCTTTCAAAATAGCCGCCATTGAAGAAAATGGCGGCCAAAAATCAAGTCCGTCGGATTTCAACCAAATTTAGTTTCTAGAGTTCTTTGAGGATCCTGAGTGCATATCTGGCATCAAGAACCATTTCTGACATGGGGAGGTGTTCGGAGACATTTGTGTTGGCATCCCAACACAGTTATAGCTTGTTATTCTTTGTTTTAGTTCGTTTTTATTGTTTTACATGTAGAGTGCTTTAAGGTAATTGTCTTAATTAGATAAAATGTTATATAAACGTATAATAATTAAAGAGCAATCAAAATTAATTAAAATTTGATAAGTTATTGCAGGAAGACAATCGAAACTCATTTTTTTTACCCCGACCTTCATAAAGTTCTTAGATTTCAAATTCTAAAAAATATAGAATCAGTATAAATCAATTGCACTTTTAATTAGGATCATTTCCCTATAATGGAACACACAAAGATTGAGTAGCATTAAAATCATAATACCCAAAAGAATTTAGCAACTAATTAAAATTACATGTTTAATAAAATATCATTTTTTTTTTCATTAAATTTCACCATACCAAACAGCAAATGTAAACTCAGCACCGACCAGACAAAAACAAGGCCTAGCACTGTATGATCCATGAAATGTCGAGAATTGAACTGCTATAAACATAATTGATGTATTTAAGTACTGCAGCTATAACTATTACAGTATACAATATAAGATTACACTATGTAATTCGCCAAATGATCTTTGAGAAATCGTAATCTGCTCCAAACCACTTCATATCATATTGTATAGTTAAGCATTAGCTTCATGCCTTTATTGCCTTATTATTAGATTCTTTTTTAAAAAGCATCTGACATAGTTTTCATCATTCATATCAACATGTAAATATGAACTCAATGTGCCACAGAGTAATAAGATTAAAGCAACATTCTGGAAATCCGTGATGTTGTCCAGTACCGCCAGAAGGTGTGAAAAAGTGGCATTCTGGAAACCTGTGAAGTTGTCCAGTGCCGTCAAAAGGTGTGAAAAAGTGGCATTCTGGAAACCTGTGATGTTATCCAGTGCCGTCAGAAGGTGTGAAAAAGTGGCAAGTTGTCTTACTGTACCACAAATATTAAAATCAAAATGCTGTGGATACATTCAATGTGAGAAAACCGTAACTGTGACTGAACAAATTTTTAATATGAAAATCTGAAATGATTCTACCCATCTTAACCACAAGCTTAAATTAAACACTGCAATTGGTAGAATGTTTATGTAATCCAACCAAAAGAATACCCAATATCATCAAAATATACAATAACTTAAAAATTCTTTCTATATTGTATATACAATTGTGTAAAATATGACATATTGACAAACAACATCGAAGTTACAAGGCTACAGCTACAAACTGATACTAGTAAGTAGAAAAATAGTTGTCTTCAAACAATATGTCCATGTCATTAATGCTGTGCATTTTAATGTGGAAATCAGAAGTGGGCATTTTTAAAATCATATTAGTTATGGAACAAATTCTGTCACTGTTCATACATAGACACAAATAACAGTTTTAGACTAATCATAACAACTCTATGTCCCCTAACATCAGTGGATGTGAACGGGGGGACCCGTTCCTGGGTCGTCCTCGAATCGTTTCTTCTTTTTCTTTTCTCCAGGTCCGCCATCTGAAGCATCACTAACAGGAGTGTCTGTTCTAGTGTCCAGATCATCGAGAATATCCATATAGCATGGCAAAAATTGCTGCACGAGACGATCAAATTCTTCATCAAGCATTTTGCCCTGATCATATATTGGAGTTCCAATCTAATAACATAATATTAAAATTCATTATTTACCTCATCAAGATTGAAATCTACAAAGCATTCATACATACCTTCAAATTTGAAGGTTTAATATACCATATCTAAATTTCAATTACACCATTCTATGTCATTACACAAGCACTGTGCCCTCATTATACATACCGCATTGTAAGTCAAACAATTCTTGAAGACCAGTTTACAATCAGAAAGAAACTCCTCTACAGTATTGTAATGGTTGAAGTTCTGTCTTTGTATTTTGGCTCGGATCTTGGAGAAATCTATAGGCCTAGTAATGATTTTATAGTAGTTGGGAACCTTCAAAGAGAAAGCAATAATTCCACCATCTCAGGAAACTACAACAGTTGTCTCTCTTGTATGCTCTTTAACCATTTATATTTGAACAGACTTTGAGATTTAGGGTCATCCACAAAGTTTCCAAGTATAAAATTTTATCTATGGTTTGAATGCTATATTTTGCTATACACGTAACTAGTTTATTCATCAAGAAAACCACCAAAATGAATGGGGAAAAATAATGAAAAATGCACATAATACAGGACTCAAAGACAACCTTCCCCTTTCAGTTTTGCCGAGAGCAACAGGGTAGTGATTGGATTAGTTTAACATTCCACTGCATGTGTTTTCAACATCATATTGCTGGATGTTACGGCAGGCCTCGAATGAATGTAAATTTAGATTTTGATGCCTGCTGATTGCTTTTATAATAATATTAGTAAATAAATCATAAATTCTATTTTTTAAGATAATCTTGGTCAAATCAATGAATGTTTTAGTTTTTAGCTTCAAGAAGAAACTTACTATCCCCTGATGATCAAAATTTTTTGAAATTGTAATAAATATCAAAATATAAAAATAGTACAAGCAAGTTAGACCATGTAATTAACAATTTATGAAACAAATTACAAAAATCATGACAAATTGTGTCTGTATACATGAAAATAAAATCAACGATCACTCAAAGCCAAGTATCATACATAATTCAAATTATAATATATGTACATACCAATTTACTGACAGGCTCATGGAATACCACACTGTCTTTGTTGGTATATAATTCCAGTAAAATCCGTTCACAGGCCTAAAAACGAAAAAAAAAAACAAAAAACAGCTTACATTCAAAACTCAAAATAATTGCAAACATGACATATTAAAGCATTTGTATTCAAATAATTCAATTTCTGTTGTAACATAAACTTGACTGGTTCAAAAAAACAAAAAACTTTCAATTTCCAATAAATGATTCATGTAAAAAATATTGTGGCATCATGTCTGATATTGCATGGTAATGCAGTAAATGTGATATTTTAATATGGGGTCTACTCAGTAATCTTGTTAAAGGGGATGTAAAGAGATTGAGGTAGTTTAAATGCTTGTTTACAAACTATGAAGTGTTAATTATAACAATCCATTTTATCCTCTATAATATCATTTGTTATTCATCCCTTAAATATTAGAATTATAAATAATTTCAAGCATGTTCATCAATGCGAAACAAAAAATTAGTAGCTGGTACAGACCTTTATAGGTGTAAGGTCAATACCACAACTGTACCTAACATAAAATTGTTGTACAGAGCTGGAATAACAGATCAAAATGGAAATGAAATTACTTCGGTTACACTCTGCCATGTACAAAAGCCAATGACCTACAGGTGATCAAGACCACAATACAACTTTAAAACATAGAGACTCAGTCCTGAAATCAGCACTTCAACTTTTACACTAACACAATATAATTCTGTTTTCAAAGTGTGAGGGTGGTAAAATTTATAATTTCCTTTTTCCATACAGTTAATTGTAATGGCAAGCATCACAGCTTTGTGGTATTATTTGTAAAGTTCATGGTCCATAATGCTTTCAAAAAGGGCCAGCAAAGCCCAAACTCAAACTTGATCTGTAATCCATAGATGTAAGCTCTTACCCTTAGCTAAGGATAGCCCAAAAAAGTATGGAAAACTTAATATCAAACCTCTAAGATTTGCGAAGTTTAAAGTCCATAACTCCATTAAAAATAGGTCAAAGCCAAAACCTGTAGACACGACCCTAACTAATCTTCAAACTTTATTTCATATGAAATATGTCTAAACAAATCAAAATTTTTTATTTGCATTTATTTCCATTATACTGTTACTGGGTTTATGTTTCTGTAAAGCGCGAAAGGAAATCAAAATGAAATGAAATCCACCGAAACGAAACAAAATCTACAGAAACGAAACCCACAGATACGAAATGAAACCTACAGAAACAAAACGGAACAGATTGTATAACCGAACACTTTTAATTATGATAATTAATGGTATATCATGCGCCTGTGAAAGTTACCACGCATAAATGAAATTCGCCTCCCCTTTGATGGAGGCATCTGGATTGACCGATACAAAGTTTAAAAAGTTGGAAAGAGGGGGTGAGTAAGCATAAAGTACATGTCTGAAGTTGCTTAAATCATTAATACCATCTGCAATTAGTTTCGGATCCAGAAATTTCAGAACGGAGGGTTACAGTCTCACAGGTCGGAGGTCTGGGGAAACACACTAAATGAAGGGTGGTGTTGCCGGCGTTGGATCCACCTTTGGGCATAAATACATGTTTCAGTATTTTTTGCTCTAAAGACAAATCTATGTATACATGAGGATGTTGTGTATTTGTATGTAGTATATCAAACGGTGGATTCTGAGTATATCTTCCTGTTTTCTTTGTAATTATGTTCCCAAAACAAAGTTTGGGAACATTGTTTTTACTCTGTTTCTTACCATTATTATTATTTTTCTCCGGTACTTTTTTTGTCCAGGAGTGTTCTCAGAAACTACATAAGAGATCGATATGAAACTTTCCAGGATGATAGTGTAGCATTTGTAGATGTGCAGAACGATAGTCAATTTGTCTGCACGTGCATACACAAGCACGCACGTGCATTGCAATTTTGGTACAAAAATGGAAAATCAGAATATACAAGGGATCAATATGAAACCTTAAAAGGATGATAGTTTATCATTTGTAGATATGAAAAATGATAGTCATTCCGTTTGCTCGCGCGTGCATCACAAAATTTGTACACTAACTTTGCAGTCAGTCTAACTTTTTTGTTGTTCATTAAAATGGTTTGAAATTTATATCATAAGTAGACATTGAGACCCTTAACTGATTTGCATGTTCAAAACTACTAATCTACACGCACATGCACTTCTTTTTGATTGGATAATACTAAAACGTTTATAACTATCTTATTTATGAAGTGAATGAGTTGATATTCACAGTATAGGTAGATCATATGTGTATCTTTATATCTGTGTAATAAAAGATACCAACACAACATTTATATGTGGTAACTTTCACAGGGACCTGAGATACCATTTTTTATTATCATGATTACACAGTTCGGTTCTACAATCTGTTTTGTTTTGGCAGATTTCGTTTCGTTTCAGCAGATTTCGTTTCGTAGTTTACAGGTACCCTTCTTCCATTGATATATCTCAAGATTTATGTGGAGTCTTGTAATTATCATCTAACTTTTGAAATATTTAATTAGATGAATTGATAACTGCAGACAATCATTTGATCGATCCCCAGGTTGTGATACCCAATGAAGTGTCATTACTAATTATCAGGTTGAAATTTGAACTGATTATGTATTTCTCTGGGATCAAAGTTCAAGCGATCTTGAGAATCACCTGTATTGTTGTATTAGATATTTTACATGTATACTAATGTTTAATCACGTTTTGTATCAAATTAAAATACAGGGCTTGAAGCTAACATTTTATGTCACCAGTCCAGCTGGACTGATGGGGTATAATTTCAACCAGTCCACAGAAAAATTTACAAGTCAAACAGAGTTTTCCAGAAATAATTAAACATATTTCGTTAATGTTATTAAAATGAAATTTAACTCAATATGCCTCAGACAATATTGTAACACTTAAATGTGGGATTTATATTTATGTATCAGTTTTGTCTGATATCTAAAGATCTAAAGATCGAAGCATGCCAAATGTGTATAAAATTTCATATTAAGTATATTTTTCAAAATGGTGCTTTAGAAACTTAGCCAGTCCCATCGGACAAATGTCAGTCAGTCCGCCAGACTTTTATCCAGTCATAGACTGATGGGCATATGTTAATTTTGAGCCCTGAAATAAGATCCTGTAATCTGCTCACATAGATGTTCTGGATATGTATACACTTAATATGAGAACATGGACAAAACTGAAATAAACCAAATGTTGTGTGACTGTTGTAGAAAAAAATGACAGAAAGACATTCACCAATCAAACGTTAAATGCTATATGCTAGTTCCACATGTATTAGAAGATAGCTATGAATAGATGACATTACACTTCTGGGATTTTTTATCTTTTTTAAAATAAGACACAAAGAGTTAGAAACACATAACAGCTAGTTAAAATCGGGTAAAAAAAATGAAATAAGAATGTCATTAATTTAATGTGAATTTGATTTATTTCACCCCCATTAGCTGAAGAATACTGAGGGGGTTTCAAATAATTTTTGGGTAGAATGCTTCTCTTGAATTACTTGAGAGAGCTTGCTTGTTTTTAAATTTATCAAATTTCATTTACTGTACATTTAGCATGTATGGCATAAAATCTCATGACAATTGTTTATACAAATTACCCACAATTTCTTAATCAGGGGTATGAAAATTGAGAGAAAAGGATAAGGAAAATTCATTTTGATTGGATAATTACTGGTGAGGTACCTATTAAATCTGTTGTCAACACAAAACCAGGTATAAAGATAAAGTTGGACATCCAAACAGACATTACAAATTTGAATATTTGTATTGGAGATGGAACTGGGGAATGAAATGAATAAAAAATTTATAAAATTTAATATCCATTTCATGTTTGTTATTGAAATGTTTTGGACTGACAAAATTTGTCCAGACTGACAAACTTCATATGGTAGTCAGTCCATATGGACAGTGAAAAAATTACTGGAGAAAGGAAATGTTATGATAAAAAAAATTTGATTGATCACACCTAGGATGGAATCTGTGATGTTTGTTTACGGATGGAATCTGTGATGTTTGTTTACGGATGGAATCTGTGATGTTTGTTTACGGATGGAATCTGTGATGTTTGTTTACGGTTTGCAAAATTTGATTAATAAGTGAAAAATACTATTACTTCAAAAGTTTCCATATTGATACAAATTTGCTATTAAAGCTGATTGTACAAGCCAAACTTAATAATACATGGTTTAAACTTACAAATCCTACTGTGTTCTGATGGGCTAAAACAGACTCATGATTATTCATTGCTTCAGGTCACCAGAACATGACCCTCAAAGAGGTGTTGTAAACCTTGGCTTAACTCTGTGAGTAGATTAAAGGATCTGCTTCTAATTAGATTGGTGTTACAAGTACTGCTGTATATTTGTCTCCTACATGATTTTACACAATTCAGCATACCTTGAGTTCTTTCTCTGTGAGTCCTGAAGGGGCTTTCCGCTTCCCTGGACCCATAGTGAGATCCTTTTTCTCTATCTCAGACAACACCATGTCATCAGTTTTTGCACATAAAGTACACTGCCATTCCTCACTATATTTAAATAAAAATCCTTTCTTAGCAAACACAACATATGGCATTATTTTACCTCGGACTAGAATGTAACTATGCCATTGGATAAAACATGTCACATGATTGGATAGAGCATCTTACGAGCAATATTGGTACATGTATGTATAAGAATAATTAATGCCTCGCCTCTAAGCAGTACAGGTTATAGGTCAGTAGTATCTTATTCTTACCCATCAACCACTTGCATATCTTGCAGTACATACCTTGGAAATTCTTTGAGTTCAGGAATGTGACACTTAAGATGAAATACTTTAGGGCACTTGTCACAACACAGGAGATCTCCCCCATTCTGACAGACGGCACAGTAATCTTCATTAGGATCATCATCCTTGCTCACAGAAATCTGCTTCCCTTGTGATGGACTCTGGTTGTGTAACTGGTTGGCATGGATCAAAGGGGGTGGAGGAGGTGGAGTGGATTGGGGAGGAGGGCCAGGTGCCAGATGCTTCTCTAGCAAAGTCGTCTTTAATAAACCAATACAAGTTTTCAACAGTTAGATCTATACAAATCCCACTCTTTATACACACTATTAAAATAAATCTAATTAATTGTTCAGTATATTGCAGAATAACTAAAATTTTATGTTAAAAAGAGCTGCCAAAATTTAGAGAGAGAAAAAACATAATAAAACTGGTCTCAGAATATCTCTTCACAGTTTTACTTGTGATACTTTTCATTTTTGTAATACATTTTATTTTACACAGGTGCTTAAATATTACATTAACGCAACTATATATACATAATTATAAAGCTTACAGTTTCATTGGGAGATGATGAAAACTGGCAGGAGGACAATTGTTTGTTTTCTGACTTTACATGGCTTCTGTAATAAAATGAATCTATATCATAAACATCACACAAATTTAAATAAAGTCCAGTTGCTGCCTATAATCTGAAAATTCTTAGTTAGCTAGTAGTAATGTATTTTGTTGAATCTGGAATCATTTACAGACCTGCCTACTATGCTCTTTTTGATAAACATGAAAAAAGAGGTGCATTTAGGTGGAATTTCAGAGGCAAAGGTGTAATCCTTCATATTTTTTTTCTTTTTTGCTGTCATTTATATTATACTACATATGAGTGTGTGAATGTCATATAATAAAGAAAGTAAAACTATTTTCAAATCGATTATTGATTGATCATTCATTAGAAAATTGTTTTATGACCTACATCACAAGATGTCCATGATGTTGTAAATTTACAGAAAGCAATATGAGGAGGACGACTCAGATTATAAATATCAAAATCAGTTTTCAATCTTTGCATTTTAACATCTTTTAATAGAAAAAGTCACATAAGAAATGTACATTACATTTTATGTTGGGTCACCAGACGGACAAATTTGGTAAACGACCAATAACTTTGCATATATAGTTACTTGTTCTGTGGACCAGCGAATTAAAATGCTACGCTGTGAACATGTGCTCTTGTATCTATTTGATATACATGTATTTGTTATCTAGAAGCATCAATCTTGTTGTGACCTGACTTGTCTTAATTTCTTTTGACTTTCAAAGTTTATAAACATACAAACTTGTATCAAATACCAAGGAATTACTTGGGGGGAAATCATTGGTCTTACAATTGGAATGTTGGCCTAAGTACCACTTTTTAGAGTTGAGGGATATCACCAGTATATATATTGCATTATTTCCACTGACGATGATATATCACAACATGCAAACTGGATACCGGTACATCGTAATATCATTCAATTATATGTAACACACAGAACGAAAATGTTCTCTCATTCCAGAGCTTAGTATGTTGTTTTATTTGCAAAATAGCGTTACCTCGATCTTTAAAACAGGAAACCGATAAATGGGAATTTGGGAAACCATATATGTACATGTATGAGACAGAAGAGATTTTTCGTGAAGCTTCAAAATAAGTTAAAATAAAAAGATGAAAAAGTATAAAGCCCTATATCAAAAATCAAATGAGTACATAATTCTAAATACATTTCTCTTCTAAAACATACATATAAATACATTTTTTTTTTTTGCCCAATTCCAGATTTAAATGTTTGCATTTTCAACATTTAGACTAAAAACTTTCTGTTTATAACTATGGATGCTAAATAAGAAGCTGTTAAATTAATTTACTTTTAATCTTTGTCCATTTTTTGGTTGGGTCTTTTAATCTAAATTTTTTATTTTGGTTGTTGTTTAATGTGTTTGGTTTTACTGAGCAAGTACTCAATAAAATTATTCCAAAAGTTAACATGAAGGTTTTATTCAATAATTTGTTTTTAAAATCTTGTTATTTAAATGGAATTTGAAAAAGGCAACACATCGCAATATTTAAATTAGATATTGCAATATATCGCAATATAAATTTTGCTGGCAATATGCATCTTATAAACATTGAGCAGGATGCAATGGGTGATTCTGATTTTATATCTTCACAGAACTTTGCTGTAAGAATTTTACAATAAAAGTTTACCCTAAAGCTGGTTGAATGTGTATCTTACTATCTAGTTGTTTGATATTTACCCAGTATAGGTAGATGGTGAGTCTAGTCTTGTCTGAGTATTTGGGGACCCAGCAACTCCTGCTCCCGCAGGACTGGGTGTCTTGGCTTGATTGGATGCTGCCTGAGGCCCTAAAATGGAATCAAGCATATTTAGTTTCCATACTGATGACAACTTTTCCTCACAAAATTTCACAATACTTTTATTTTTCTTTCTAAAGAGTTGCATGCATATTCTACAATGAAATGCTGTCTCTGTCTATACTCGTAAACAGTATTTATAACAAGATGCAGTGCACCTCTAACATGTACTGTGTTCGTATATGATTGAATACTAACTATATTGAAATAAAACTTTCAAGATTCCAATACAACACATGCTGTTTGTTTTTCTTTTTCATTAAAATTAACTAACATATCAATAATGTAAAGTGTGACATTTTTTTCTTTTGATGTATAAACCCAAAAGTAACCATTAAAAAAATAAAAAATAAAAAGGACTAAAACTGATTCAAATGTAAACAAATTAAATCAATAATTCACAAGTTTTTCATCATATTTTTCACTTTCCCTTGGAGTTTCTATCAATGAGAGAGCGGCGATCATACAAGTTGTTCTTTTACACTTAGAAGATAAACCTGTCAATAACTTATCATGATGCCTTCCCAGATATTTGAATGAATATGTTGAACATTTTAGCTTAAAACAGTAGTAATGCAGATAAGACATTTTGCATTATCTTAATAAAATTTTGAAATGTGGTTCCACACCACAAATTGCCCCTAACTTTTTCATTCAAGATGCTTTGAAAGTCTGACAAAGTGGCTTTGATAACCCTGTATAAAAAATGCAAATGGATAGAAACGGAAAAAACTGATTAAACCATTAAGTATTCAAACAAATTGAAGGATAAGTAAATCCATAGAGATGTTGGGTATTATCCGTATTTTTCTCGTATCTATATACCATGGTACACTTGGAGAAATACCAGTACCTTCAAGTCTGATAATCATTTGAAGATAACGAATTGAAATTATAAAAAACTATACAAAAATAAAACTTACATAAAAATAAATCATGATAGTGGAACTTCCATGCACATTTTTACTCAATTTACATCACCCTTTCATTGCAATATAAACAAATTTAAAGTCAAGCCTACTAACTTTACAATGGGTAAAATGTATAAAGTAGAAAACATTTAGTTCTAAAGTTTAAATAATCACAAATTCAGTACACATATGTATACACATCAGTGAATTGAGTATCGTGGTATATACTGCAGTGCACCACGGTATATACTGCGATGTACCATGTATATATTGCTGTACACCATGGTACAATGTACATATTTTTTGGTGAAACCCAACTCTATAAATCCATGTTAAAAAGTACTGATATGTTGTGGCATATCGATATGCATTGAAGAGGACATAAAATCAGTATTTACAATCTATCGGTATCAATATACAGCCCCAAACTGAACATAAAACACAGTAAAGAAATAAAATGAACAAATTGGATATATATATCAGAAGTTAAATTAAAAAAGAAATATAATGGGCCAGTTGAAGTGTTGTAAGTTACTGTACCATGCAACAAAATACATGCAGGTACATGTACTAATGCTGTAATGCATGGATAAAACTTTGTTATGTTGTTTCATCAAGTGACGCAGTACTCAACAATTACCTGATGAGCCCTGGTCAACGTACGAAACAAATGCTGGTTGTTGAAAACGGGAACCCATGTCAACAAAATTCCAAGATTTACCCGATGTTTGGCCTTGTGTTGCTCTTCCAGTTATAATTCTATCTGCTGCAGAGCTAGGACTGATTGCAGATCGTGTGGGGTCCCCTACAGATGAATTTGGCCGTACCATTCCACTTATATGGCTTGCAGAGCTCGGATGCATAGTGCTATGTGAACTATTAGTGGGCAACTGCATGCCCACTCTTTGTTCAGGCATAAGTAGCCTGGGGGCGTTCACTCTCGGCTGCATCATAGACGCAGCTGCTGGGTGTTGGTATCGAGCATTTAGCACAGGTCTCTGTTGGGGTACACCATTCACCAGATTTGTTAAGTTCCTCACAGATTGGTCAATAACAGGCATGTGGGTGGATGGGACCTGGTGCTGATAGGTTGCAGCCCCTGAACCTGTTTCTGGCCCTGGTTGCTGATTCCACATGACATTGTATAGTTTCTGTGTCAGGTCTCTCTGCTGGTCAGTTGAGAGGTGTGGAAACCTCTGCTGAATGCGAGGTGGTACAGAATTTCTACTGGGGTAATAACCACTGGCATTTGTTGTGCGATTCGGCATCACACTATGGTGCTGTGGGTAAGCATTTGGTTGGCTAGCTCTTACTTGTCCCTGTTGGGGAGTGGGAGCTGGTCTTTGCCCTGGTGCTGGTGGATACTTGCTGTTATCTATCACCAGTGTACCAGCTTTGTTGACATTTTTCAAGATGAAATCCTTTTCATGTTCATAAGATATGGAATAATTGAGAATACTTGGATGGAAAGGGATTCCATTGTTTGCAAGTATACGCAAGGTTTTCATCATCACACCTTTGGCATAAAGTATTGATGTATCGTCACCAACAGTTAGGGCATTCTCTACAAATTCAATTGTGTGTCTCATTTTGTCCAATGCTTCCTTTACCAAACGCTGTTTGTCCGATATAACACTTGTTTTACCATTTACATACTTTTCAAGATACTGAATAAGATTGTCAGTGTGTTTGTTGACTTCCTTGGTTATGATATCTGCTACATCTCTCATATTTTGACAAACATCATTGAGTTTTGATTTCAGTTCATTATTCTTTGCTGTCAGAATTTTATCAGCTTGATGGTAATTTCCAAGTTTTTGTTTCAATTTCACAACTGCATTCTGCAAGTTCTCTCTTTGATTTCTGATAGCTTCTGACAAAAATTGATACTTGTGGTCTTTATGTTCTTCAAGCTGACAATCTCTACAAGTTAATTTATCACAGGTCTCACAAAACAGTTTTAATTGCTCGTTTCTGTGAACAATACAGAACATAATTTTCTGAGGTGTAGAATTAGCATCATCCTCAATCTTCTTTGCCTCTTCTTTTGATTGAATTGTGTGGTCTTTAGTAATGCGTACTCTTTTATGAGCTATAACACATTGATCACACAACCATTCTTTACACTCTGCACAAAATGAAGTTGCCTCCTGCTTTTCATCACATGCTGTACAAATGTGGCTTTCCTCCTCCTTTTCCTCTTCATCTTCAATTACGATAGGTGAACTTTGAACAAAGAGATTATCTAAAACCATGGACTTTTCAACAGTGGCATTGCATGCTGGACACAAAATGGAACAGTTTTCTGACACTGCAAATATATGAAAAAGGGAGAAAAAAATTACATAAAGTATATTTCATTAGTTCAATACTTAATTATTCAGAAAAATGAAGATTGTACACTGCAAATACTTTTTAACAAGCTCGTACATTCTACGAGTTACTTCCCTTATAACGAGCGTTGTTGAGTTGTCACGATGAATTTACATTCAAATCAAGGTAAAGTAAAACGTATGTATTAAATATATTTTACCGGTACTGTCTCCTTTTTCGTCTGAAGTTGTGTCGTCGCTTTCCTCGTTAGGACGCTTTTGTTGAATCTGCACTTGGAAAAGTGAATTCAAGCAGTTTTCACACAAAGTATGTAAACATGACAATAGTTTCGGACTCTTGTCTTTTAATTCCGATGTGCACAAAACACAAATTTGCAAATTGCTGTTTTCAACGATGCTTGGACTTGCTTCAGCCATTTACATTAATTTTCAGAGCAATATCCTAGTGGAAAATGCGTAAATTCACAGCTTTGCCAACGATCATTTCGATGTACCTCCAAACCTACCGCCATGAGCAAACCTCGATCTGATCAACAGGAAGTGCAAAATATAGTGAGGTGGTGTCACTGAGGCGGATCTCAGTATATATGGATTAGACCCATCATTAGTTAAATATCGATCAGTCTTTAACAAAATATTCCTAAACTTGCTGTGAGTGGCATACTTTTAATTCAAATTACCAGTGGCACAAGAATCAGTGGTTGAAAATGAATGACGTCATTGTATGAATCATACGTGTACGCATGTATCACGTGACATAGACAAGGATGATTCATTTGCTTAAATACATGATGAATCACGGCGTTGAAATAGTTGATTTCCGCAAAGATTTATTCCATGTGGTAATTCAAGGGATAATATTATGTCACATGTGGTATGCGCACACACCATGCACGCCATGGTCGAACAATATCACGTGATACTGATCAATACCACATAGCGTCCATGCCATAGCTAGCTTACATATGTGCCTGTCCACTTCTCTGTAAGAACAGGCCTGGACATGCGGACAGCATTAATATTAATAAGCATAAATTTTAATCATTGACTCTATTGTGTAGATATGACTCATCGCCACCGCACGCAGACATGACATTTGTATATTACTGTGCGATTTATGTCGAAGTGAAATCTTGGTACCTCAGTAGTTGTTGAGGCTGGTTTATACGCATATTAACACGAGTCGGATACGTCTTGTCATATACAACTTTTGCAATAAGTGTAGATATTTTTTTATTGTTTTATATCTGTCGACATGGAAGCACGTGAAGTTTCATCATAGCTTAAGACTGCATTGCAGACGAGAAGGACTACATGGAAGAACTTTCTTAGAATGGATTCGACTGCTTTTAATGAGATAATAAAGGTACGAGATACTAAAATAAAGTCGTTGAAGAAACTTTTACAGGTCACCCAAATACTTAAGCTACATAGACATGTGGCAGTGTTTCATGATAAGGTGGTGCTTTTTATTATATGCCGTGGTACTTTCATGATAAGGTGGTGCTTTTTCGTTGTATGTTGTAGTTCTTTCATGATAAGGTGGTGCTTTTTATCATATACCGTGGTTCTTTCATGATAGTGTGGTGCTTTGCATCATATACCATGGTTCTTTCATGATAATGTGGTTTTATTTATTATATGCCGTGGTTCTTTCATGATAAGGTGGGGCTTTTTCGTTGTATGTTGTGGTACTTTCATGATAAGGTGGTGTTTTTTTATTATATGCCGTGGTTCTTTCTTGATAAGATGGTGCTTTTTCGTTGTATGTTGTGGTTCTTTCATGATAGTGTGGTGCTTTTTATCGTATGCCGTGGTTCTTTCATGATAGTGTGGTACCTTTTATCGTATGCCGTGGTTCTTTCATGATAGTGTGGTGCTTTTTATCGTATGCCGTGGTTCTTTCATGATAGTGTGGTGCTTTGCATCATATACCGTGGTTCTTTCATGATAATATGGTTTTATTTATTATATGCAGTGGTTCTTTCATGATAAGGTGGTGCTTTTTCGTTGTATGTTGTGGTACTTTCATGATAAGGTGGTGCTTTTTTATTATATACCGTGGTTCTTTCATGATAAGGTGGTGCTTTTTAGCTCTTCTGAGCCAAAGGCTCAAAGAGCTAATGCTATGGCCATTTGTGCGGTGTGCGGTGTGCGTAAACTTTTTAGAAAAAGGGCTATAACTCAAGAACCCCTTGGCCAATTTTTTTCAAATTTGTTACAGGGTATCATTGGCCCAAGGGCTTTCATACATACTAAATAAAGGGATGTGACCCTTTAACAAGGGAGATAATCAGGAAAATACAAACAAAAGTAGTGGTTGCTAAAAAATCTTCTTCTCAAGAACCACTGGGCAGATTATCACCAAACTTACACATAAGGATGAGGATATGTTGTAGATTAAAAATTGTTCAAGGCATTACCCTGGGGCAAAGGGCATGGTCTCAAGGTCACTTCAAAGTTGACCTAAATTTAAATTTTTTTTAAATTCCTTAAATCTTAGATATTTTAGTCATTATAAGGACTAGGATCATCAAATTTTGACAGTTGATGCATCTTAGGACCTTGTGTCAAGTTGTCTCAAAAGTAGGTCACGGTGACCTACTTTTTGAATTTTGCAGGTATTTATTTTAAAATTAATTTTGATGCATACCTTGGACACTTTGAAGCCTATGATCATCAAAACTTGTCATTTGGTGGATCATGGGACCTTGAAATGCGTCAACTGAAAAATAGGTCACCGTGACCTACTTTCTGAATTTTATGGCTTATCATTTATAGATATATTTTAAGTTGTTATTTCAAATACCGAGAGGTTTAGAATCATCAAATCTTGTAAGTTGATGCATCTTGAGGCCTTGAAACATATTTATAAAAAAGTAGGTCACAGTGACCTACTTTTTGAATTTTGCAGATATTCAAATTTCACATTTTCAATTTTAGATGCATATTTTGGGCACTGTAAAACCTAGGATCATCAAACTTTGTCAGTTGATGCGTCTTCAGTCTTCGGTTTGTGTCGACCAAAAAGTAGGTCACCGTGACCTACTTTTGGTATTTGACAGCTAAATTACTATATTTCAGACACTATTTGACCTATAATCATCAAACTTTGTCAGTTGATGCATTTTGAGTCTTCGGAGTGTATCGACCAAAAAGTAGGTCACTGTGACCTACTTTTGGCATTTGACAGTTATATTTATATATTTCAGTCACTAATTGACCTACAATCATCAAACTTTGACAGTTGATGCATCTTGAGTCAATGGAGTGTGTCGACCAAAAAGTAGGTCACCTTGACATACTTTTGGAATTTGACGGCTATATTTATATATTTCAAATACTATTTGACCTACAGTCATCAAACTTTGTCAGTTGATGGGTCTTGCATGTTCGAAGGGTTTCGACCAAAAAGTAGGTCAACTTAACCTACTTTTGGAATTGGACACCTATATTTATATATTTCAGATACTATTTGACCTACAGTCATCAAACTTTGTTAGTTGATGTGTCTTGCATGTTCAAAGGGTGTTGACCAAAAAGTAGGTCACCTTGACCTACTTTTGGAATTGGACGGCTATATTTATATATTTCAGATACTATTTGACCTACAGTCATCAAACTTTGTCAGTTGATGGGTCTTGCATGTTCAGAGTTCGCTGACCAGAAAGTAGGTCACCATAACCTACAATTGGAATTTGACAGCTATATTTCAATATTCAGATACTAATTGGCTTAAAATCATCAAACTTTGTCGGTTGATATTTCTTGGGTTCTCAAAATGTGTAAACCAAAAAGTAGGTCACATTGACCTACTTTTTTTGAATTCTTAGGATTTAACTAAAGATTTAGAATACTAAGAGGCTAAGAATAGAAATGGTGGGGTTGTACAATTTATCAGAAGAGCGATTCTAGGCCCTTGGGCCTCTTGTTATTATATGCCTTGGTTCTTTCATAATAAGGTGGTGTTTTTTATTGTATGCCGTGGTTCTTTCATAATAAGGTGGTGCTTTTTATTATATGTCATGATTCTTTCGTGATAAAGTGCTGCTTTTTATCATATGCGGTGGTTCTTTCATGATAAGGTGGTGCTTTTTATCATATGTTGTGGTTCTTTCATGATATGGTGGTGCTTTTTCGTTATATGTTGTGGTTCTTTCATGATAAGGTGGTGTATTTTATCTCACCTGAGCCGAAGGCTCAAGTGAGCTTTGTCCGTTGTCTGTTGGTGTCGTCGTCATTGTTGTAAACTTTTCACATTTTCATCTTCTTCTCCAGAACCACTGGGTAAATTTCAACCAAACTTGGCACAAAGTATCAATGGTTGAAAGGATTTCAAGTTTGGTCAAATGAAAGGCCATGCCCCCTTCAAAGGGGAGATAATCGTAAAATTAGGGTAGGGTAATTAAAAATCTTTTTTTTAAGAACCACTGGGCCAGAGGAGCTGACATTTACATAAAAGCTTCCTTACATAGTGCAGATTCAAGTTTCTTCAATTCATGGCCCCCAGAAGTAGGTTGGGGCCACAGTAGAGGATCAAAATTTTACAAAGAAATATACAGGAAAAATCTTTAAAAATCTTCTCAAGACCCACTAAGCCAGAAGAGTTAAGATTTACGTGAAAGCTTCCTGACATAGTGCAGATTCAGGTTTGTTCAAATCATGGCCCCCGGGGGTAGGTTGAGGCCACAATAGGGGATCAAAGTTTTACATAGAAATATACAGGGACAATTTTTAAAAATCTTCTTCTCAAGAACCACTGAGCCAAAAGAACTAAGATTTACATGAAAGCTTCCTGACGTAGTGCAGATTCAAGTTTGTAAAAATCATGCCCTCCAGGGGTAGGTTTGGGCCACAATAGGGACTAAGGTTTTACATGCAAATATATATGGAAAGTCTTCAGATATGGGCTAAGGTGACTCAGGTGAGCGATGCGGCCCATGTGCCTCTTGTTATTATATGCCATGTGGTTCTTTCATGATAAGGTGGTGCTTTTTGTCGTATGCCGTGGTTCTTTCATGATGATGTGGTGCTTTTTATTATATGTCGTAGTTTTTTCATGATAAAGTGGTGCTTTTTATTATATGCCGTGGTGCTTTTTTATATCCTATGAGGTGTGCTTATTTTGTTATATGCTGTGGTTCTTTCATGACAAGGTGGTGCTCTTTATTATTTGCCGTGATTCTTTTATAAGGTGGCGGTTTTTTTCAATATAGGTCACGATTGTTTCCTGATAGGTGGTGCTTTTTCGTTATATGCTGTGGTTCTTTCATGATAAGATGGTTGCTTTTTGTTATATGCTGTGGTTTTATCGTGATAAGGTGGTGGTTTTTTTAAATATACTTTTTCATTAAATTTTGTGGTGCTTTTATGTAAATGTGCCGAGGGGACACTGGTTAGAATAGGTCCTCGGTACCCCTTGCTTGTCGTAAGAGACAACTAAATGGGGCGGTCCTTTGAATGAGACCATATGCAAACCAAGGTCCCGTGTCTCATCAGGTGTGGCACGATAAAGATCCCTCCCTTCTCAAAGGCCGTAAGCGCTGAGCATAGGCCTAAATTTTGCAGCCCTTCACCGGCAATGGTGACGTCTCCATATGGGTGAAAAAATAACTCTCTAAGCCTATCCTCTCTGCTTCAAATTTGGGGATTAAATGGTGCAAGTTTAAATCTTCTAATATACCTTTCTTGCTCGAGTCCGTCATATAAACCTGGTCACATCAAATTCGTTTCAGTTAAAGAAATGAAAGAATATGATTTTAAAATAAATTGTAATGTAAGAATTTATTGATCACATTTTTTAAACTATGAAAAAGTGAAACTAACGAACAGTGATCAATCTCATATAAAGAATAAAAAATTAATAGTAGCACAGAGAGTATAAATAAATAAACAACCCACTTCAATTATTTTCAGAATCACAATCGGAAATGAGTTCTTGGTTATGCGAGGGGTCGCGATTGATCACCTCGTCATTATGAAATATTCACAGCACAATATGAAAAAATCCTCTATTGTTTTGAAATCGCCATCTTATAAAAAAACAATACCAGTTTTGAAACCGCCATCTTTTAAAGAAAAAATACCAGGTTTATTGGGGGGGGGGGGGAACTTTCATCTATTGAGAAAAACTCTAGCATGAATGTAGAAAGCACTATATTTTAATGATAAAATGACAACGTGTAACCACAACCTTAATATAAAAGAACCACATCATCAAATGAAAAAGCATCACTTTATCATGACAGATCTTCAGCATTAAATGAAAAGGCCTAATAAAAAAAGCCACCACTTTATCAAGAAAAGGTGAAGGTAACGAACAGTGACCAATCTAATAACTCTTTCAAGGAATACGAAATTAAGAATTGGGCAAACAGGTGGGATCAGGTGCCTAGGAGGAGTAAGCATTTGATGTCAACCGGTCACACCCGCCGTGAGCCCTATTTCTCGATCAGCTATAAAACAGAGTAATCCGCAGTAAAGTCGGTCGTTACAGTTGGTATGAAACACGTCAGACAGCATTTGACCCTATGACATAATGTATTGGCAATCTAGATCGTTATAAAGAACATAGAATTTACGAAATGCTGATTTCAAACGAGACTGTTAAACCTCTGTTACATCAACTTATTTGTCTGTAGCCTACCGCGATTTAAATGATCATACACAGAACAAGCTCTTGCGTATCGAATCAGTTGAGAGATATAAACACCATTCGCAGGTGATAATGGATTTTTTTGCTATATAAGTATATGGGAAATTGACGATGGAAAAGCGTTTATCATAAAGTTGAGTTGTTGTTTGCCGTTAACATCTTTGTTCAATAAAATATTTAAGTATACGAAGCAGATGCGGAGGACTCTGTGGTGTCTTTTCATTCGAGTTTTCTGGGATACATCGAATCGACATATGAATGAAACTGGATTTTTTTCTTCTGATGTAGAAGCTTTTGAATAAATTCTATATGAATATAAAAAAAAAGATCAGCTAATAAAGACCACAATTCGTGAACAAAAGAATTCCGGCAGATTGTTGGAAGACCTGATCGCCAGACTGCGAAGATATTGTTAATGAGGAACTCCAGCATCTTTTTTAATATCAACTGCAGAGTGCTTACGCACATAATCAGAGCTGTGTTTTAAAAAGTAAGTTTTGAATGACTGATCACTAGAATTTCCAATTCTGTTGAAAAATTCTATGTCTATGATGTCAAAAGTCTAGTCTTTAATTAATCGTGAGGAACAGTCGTGTAAAGTGTTGAAAAGTCATAAGTCTTGATGTCGATTTGAGAAAAGTTTTGTGATTTCAAATTTACTAAAAGTTCATTAGAATTCTTTGGAGTCCACATTTGATTTCCACCACTTATTTTACCTCAAAATTGTTGTTTTCCTGCCGAGGCTGCTTCGATTCCTTAGATCGGAAAGGGGGGCTCGTCCTTCAATAGATAGGGCCAATATTGATAACTTCAAGCTCATAATCTTCCCATTCATTACACCTGTACTACTGTCAAAAAGGGGGAATCATCCAATGGTTCTTTATTTTTATAAGAAAATAACGGAAAATGAACGTTGTCAAAAAAGTGGGGACATCCTCCCCTCCCGATTTCCCGTGCCTGATTGCGTATGAATCGTTAATTTTTTTTTCTTAGAGAAGTGTTCACAGCACAAAGTGATTTAACTTTTATTCCAGTCTGATGATGTTGGCACTACACAATTTATTCACAGATTTCCTTACCTATCATATGGAATACGTACAATGCGAGGAAAATACCCGAGACATTCCAAATGCATCGTTCATCTTGCGTTCACCGTTCGTTTACCGTTCACTTTGTGTTTGCACTCTGTTCGTGCTATTGTTCGTTCTTTGTTCATTAACCGTTCACTAATTAATCTGCATTCCACGATCACACACAGTTCAAGTGTGTCATTTTTATGTATTTATGAAATTGATGTGATAAGACATATGTCTTAAGCAATAAAGAATACATATACAAGTGGAAAAGTATAATGTTTCAGGGACTGTGATAATAATGATAATAACAGATGAACAAATTAATCTTCAGCATTGCGATGCCACGCCAATGTAGCTTAAGTTGGTTTATGTCACATTCCATATATATTTGAAAGTTTTTCATATAATTTTAGTCATGTTCTGTTTTGATAGTGTAATATAATAGTTAATCTTCACACATCCATACCGGGACGTTAACAGATTTACGTGATTGGTTGTTGGGGTGCATTACGTGATTGGTTGTTGGGGTGCACTACGTGATTGGTTGTTGGGGTGCATTACGTGATTGGTTGTTGGGGTGCATTACGTGATTGCTTGTTGGGGTGCATTGTGAATGATATGTTGATACTGTTGTCCTATAGCATCATTTCTTTCAGAGTTCGAAAGTTTCAATTAATAACAGTGTTACAGGGAAAACGGAGCGAATGGTATAAATTGAAATGTGTGATACTGTTAAAATTCAGCTTCGGTTCCAAATGTGAATTTGATTAAAATAATACATTTCGGAGACATATTTATGAAAAACTAATATTTTTGGGCTTTGAACAAACATATTCGTAGTCTCCAAAACCATCGTTTGGACCAATAATCTAAATTTTATTTGATACGGAATGCGATATCAAAGAAGAGGTGTCTTTTTTCAACGAGGAAAGCTAAGCATGCAGATCGCGAAGTTAACTTTATCCGTCATCAATTTACGACCTAGCATTTCCCTCTGATAACAGACTACGTACATATGTGAAGACAATGGTGCGTATAATTAACTGATTCTCATTAAGTTGAACAGCCACCAAGGTCAGGATGCGGAAGTTGTATAGATAATCTTACGATGTTTATCAATATTTTCAGTAGGGATGAGTAAGAACTTAAGAAAATTTGACATGGCATTTTTTCTCATGTTGTATAGCCTCCTGTGTTATCTTCTATCACCACCAGTTAATCACATTTGTTTATATCAAAGTATTCTGCGGAATTTAAAAAAAGAATTTATATTAGTTTATTTTCGCTAAATTAAGTTAACATTGGTTCAATAATTGTATACTCAAGAAATAATTTAATTAATTCAATAAGAATATTAACTTCGTGGTAACGTAATGAAATTTACTTAATAAAATCATGAAAGGTGAAGATAACGAACAGTGATCAATCCCATAACTCCTTATTAGAGGCTATACGTCACTGGTGATCCCTGGAAACGTATTTTGTAAATCTAGGGGGGGGATTATCATTTTTGAAAAAACCCAAGGGTATTTTCGATATTTACATCCAACTTTCATTTCTGTCGGAATATTCCTAGTCCTTAAGAAATACGTACTATATTGATGTTCATACGCGCTATGTTTAAAACTGCAGCGCATATTCGTGCAAAGTTCATATTCGTGCAATTTTTTTTCGTATGAAACCTTTTCACGATCACTATACATAAATTTACCCAGAACAAGTTCTTTTAGTAGAGCTATATACGTGTAATGATACTTCCGGTCTTAGATTTACTCTAGAATTACCCCCACCCGCCAAATGCGATTACTTCCGTCCGAAAGCAGCAGAGAATAAAATCCCACCTACGTAGAGTGTTGGACCATCTACCCTGTCAAAATAACCACCCAGTACAAAGATCAGCACGACCAATACAGAGAAAGTCAGGTTTCTCACGACAAAATGGGAACCTGTTGATATTCCCAACCAAGTTGGTATAAAATATTACAAATTCCCAAACAAGTTGGTATAAAGTGTTTACAAATATACTGTATAGTATTTAAGACACAATCACAATAATTCTTATTCCCAATATTGTTTTTCTCCTGTCTGTCCGAAATTTTAATGCAGATTGCTGATAAGTGAGTCGCAAGCATGTGCATGATCATGATGTAGGATGCGATCGAAACAAGACGGGTAGGGTTCTTTCAGATGGACAAGTGAGTGTTTTAGGTGGGTTTTCGAGTTTTACCAGTAAACTGCTAAGCCGTCACTGCTGTTACAACCTCGTATAAAAGCCTCGTTTCTGTGCCTCCCCATAAACCACATCCACTTGTTTCTGTAAATAAGTAATGGCCTCTGTATACTAATATTAGTGAAACAAGTGCCTGTGCCATAAACATATGCCGGAGTTCGACTTCAATATTGCAATCGCTCTGGGCAGTGTGCGGTGTGTCTTGCATTTGGGTTTGTGACAAAAAGGAGCTGTCGCAGGGTGCGAACTGGGCTATTGTAATCCCCAGTTGAGTACATAAAATTTCACTCTCAGAATTGCAAAAGCAGACTACGTGTGTTATAATTTTTTGTCCTCAGATATCCGTGTTTATCTCATTTTGCATAATAAATTGTTTATCTATTATTTATATTTGATATTTATTTGTTTTTGTTAAATAAATCTATAGAATTATTAAGTTTTTTCTTTCAGGATTCCCAATCTATAAATAGATTTATAAATATGAAGCATCCAGATGAATTCCCAACATGTTCAAGCGTGAATATGCCCTGTGAATGTAAATTTATGCCCTGTGAATGTAAAATTCAGTACAATATCAAGGATTCCATGCAATCTCTTGCAAACTGAACTTTGATCTAGTATACGAATGCAATTACCTGTGTGTCGGTTGTATCTTGTCTAGTCAAAGTCAACCACCTTGTCATCTTACTACCATGTTTTATTTAAAGTCATTCTAATAGAAAGTTATTCCAGCATTTTTATTTTTTCCCCTTGGATTGCCCGCTGCATTTCATTTACGCTATTATGCTCAACATTTTTATTTTCATTTCCATATCCGGCATTTTTACAGTACTTTTCCGGCAATTTATTGTTACCTCTTCCGTTAGTCGGGTAAAACCTATAGCCCCCTGCTCACCACAGGGATTTTGAGCAGGATATAAGTATTACCTTTTTACAAACAATAGTTTCGCATGATTTAAAACTGTACTACATGTGTACATATCCGTGAAAACATCAAATTTATGTCCAAAGCATTGGTTATTTCATAGTTTAGTAGAGTTATTTCCTTCGTATAGAACTATGCTTGTTTTATATGTTAGTAACAATATATACCATATTTACTTTTGCAGATTTTAACACAAAAGCTCCGAAAAGTGCCAAAAATGAAAATTATGAAATGGCGGAAAGGAAAAGTAGTACACTTTCAAAAATGACGGAAATTAAATGCAATCGAAATGCCAGCAGTAGGCTTTATAGTCCAGGTGATTTCAAAAACTTCAACAAACAAGATAACGGATTAATAGAGATTAGAGTTGCTTTCTGCTGTGAAATTTCATTTAAATGCATCTCACAATTTTAAAGTAAGACAAAACAAATGAATGTGTGTATATATCCGTTCGTTCGTGTAAAGTATGCTTGGAAACTATCGATGAAAGTAAACAAAGACGTAATAATTTCAGATATCGCATTGAGAGAAAAAAAAAGAAATAGTCAATACAAGTATCTTATACAAATTGTAATGGTGACATTTATACCCCCCCCCCTCCCTTTTTCAAAGAAGAGGGGCATATCACTTTGCATCTATCGATGTCGGCCTGTAGACATCATGCTGTCCACTCAATATCTTGAGAACCATTCATTTGGTCGTAATGATAATTCATGTGTCACAGTGTAGGTTGGTTATGGGTAAAATAGTATCCTTATTGATTTTCAGGTCAAAAGGTCAAGGGTCAATCCACTCTGGAAATAGGAAAAGGCCATATGCATCCCCTCAATATCTTGAGAACCCTTTCTTTGACAGACATCAATCTTGGTACACTAGTACATTGTGAAGAGTAGATTACCTCTATTGATTTTGAGGTCACATGGTCAAAGCTCAAGGGTCAAAGCGGACACAGGAAAATACTTTCGCTTGGTATACACTAGTACATCATACGGAGTAGATGACCCATATAAAATATGGATTCACACGGGCAAAGTGGATATAGTACTATATTTTTCCTATATTTTAGGAATCATTTGCTTGATTGATACCAAACATGGTACACTGGTGCATTCTAAAAAGAAGATGACCCCTATTGATTTTTAGGTCACATGGTAAATCCACTCTGGACATAGGAAGATATTGTCCGCTTAATATCTTGAACTGATTTGGCATCATTACATGTGTTGATGCATTTGTATAACCCTTTTTAATGTTGCATCACGGGAGGGATATATGTTTTACAAACATTTTTTGTTGATGATCAATAACGAATACATTTATTGTGAAATAAAATATTTTACTTAGATAATGAATATGCACATTATAAATCAAAAATGTATTTATTCAAGATGTTCAATAAATGAATAGTGTATGATAAAAATATTGATTAAGACGCTCTGTGTTCAATTCATCTTCAAATTCGATATACTGCCACATTATCCAATGACGGTAAAATTACGTATGTACACGCCATTTGGGGCACCGAGCGGTACTTGCATATGTTTATGAATGAAATCATTACAAAACATCACTAGAACGATTTCTATTCGTATTTGATATGTTGACGATGCTGCTGTTAGAGCTAGCTACATATATATGCGCGGATCCAGCCCCCCCCCCCCCCCCCCCCGGGAATTGGGATCCCTCCCATGCACTTTTTAAAGAATCCAATCAAAACTAGGGATTGACATTTAGTATTTTACCTGATCCAGCACTTTCTCATTTGACGTCAAACAAAGACAGTGTCGTTATACAAAAACATGAAAATAACAATGCAGTGGTCGACGACAAGCATCCTATACAGAATACAAAACCGAGACTAGGGCAAACACGGACACATCAGAGATGAGATCAGGTACTTAGGAGTAAGAAGTATCCCCTGTTGACCGGTCAGACTTTCGTGAGCCCTATATCTTGATCAGGCAAACGGAATCATCCGTATTCAAGAAAAATCCAACAATTGGTATGAAACAAGTTAGTCGGCATTTGGCCAAATGGAACGTTGTATTTGCAAATACGGTAAAATTTGCGAAATACCGACTTTAAACGGAATTGTAGAAACCTTGTAATATCAGTTTATTTGTCAATAGCCTGCCTCGATTTAAAAATTGACCATATGCAGAACATTCTTTCACGAATTAAATCATCGTCGCAAGCCACGCCTATTGTCTCCGTTTACATTACATCAAATGCCGTGGCTGTATAATTAAAAAGCAATCATCGACCTCATGAATATTTATGTTCATTAGTCAACCAATCGGTGATCTTGCATGATGTTTTTTTTAGTGGAAAGAAAATCATTTGGAGGTCATTGCGTGCTCGTAGCGGAATAATCCGAGGATTGCTGATTGAGAACTGAACACTTTTTAAGCTGTTGTAACTAATGGACGCTTCTTTGTTGACTTCACTGGTGTAATAGATTTACCATATAATTTGCGTAACCACGCCGCTCTCTTTAGATAATTGTCCGATCAACTTTAGTCTTTCAGATTTGAACACATCCAATTTACCCCGAATTTCCTCATCAAGTGTGAGAATTCGATGAAGTTTATTAATACAGAATTTACAAGCGTAACCGCTGCTGTTAATGCGAATTTCATTTAATGAATACTTATAAACTTTACTTGCTTCTGTAAACAGGGATCTGTAGCCTTTTTTGTCCGTCATTACTAGTAAAGCAATACTGCACGTTTTAGTTGTGGGCGCAGCCATTGAAATATCGGAGATCTTTTATTGTGACTGTGATTGTTCAAAACATTATTGTGTTTTAATGTGTAAATTTGACAAGGAAGAAGCTTAATTTATCCTTTTTGTCATAAAGCCGAGTTGTTAGTTTGCTGATAAACGTCAATATTCATATAATAAAATATCCAAACAGGAAGCAAATTTGGAAGATTATTTCGAACAAGTTTCGGCCTTGAGTTTCTAAATCGTACCTTTATTGAATATATTTGTCCCAGACATGTTCCCGTAATTTTGTCTTCTAGAACAGCAATTCCAGCACAACTCAACTAACTTCGTTTCGGCCTTGAGTTTTCAAATCCCATAATTATTGTATATTGTTCCGGATTCTTTCACTTAATTTTTGAATTTCAAAACAATAATTCATTCAAATCTAATTTGTTTAGTGGTAAATATATTTTAAGTTAAACTTACGTTGTCGGCTTTATGGTGGATGTGACCGGTCAACAGGGGATGTTCACTCCTGGGCGCCTGCTTCTACCTCCAGTGCGCCCAGGGGTCAGTGTTCGCCTAGCCCTTCATTTGTATTTTTATTGATAAAACGTTTTCGGTTGTCCTGAGCAAGGGACGGGTCATCCCTAGGATTCATCTAATTGTTCGTGTCGTTGGTAATATTGGCGCTTTATGTATTTTGTTTTTATTTAACCTTGTATTCACTACGTGGATCCGACACTTCTAGGTATCGGGTTTTGTTAGATCTGCTGGGAATCATAAAACTAGGATGAAATTGGGGTTGTCAGCCTATGTTCATAATCTCGGGTCAACGAGGTGTTACTTAGCGAGATTAAAAATTAAGGACGATCCTTAAGATTATGGGAGATTTTTTCGACGCTAAAAATTCTGTCAATTTTTCAATCTCCCAAAATCTAAATCTTGCTTAGCAATAGGCCCTTCGATCGCTATAGTCATAGGGATATATAAATCAGTAATATAATGTAAATACATGTATAAATCATGATTGTTTACTTTGTGCTAGGTTTATGATGCAAATCACGTGGTAATTCTATCCATCAAAACCTCTGGTCTTTATCTCCCTCACGCTTGCGCGGGTTGAAACTAGTACGATTAGAGAATAAATGAATAGCTATGTATGTGAAGCAGATCATGTATTCTCCATACCTTGGACGTTAGCCAATTACTGTAATAGTGTTTGTACCAACGAAATATTTGCATTAGGGATATCAGATGATGTTTCTTGCTCGACTTCTAGGCTTCCGACAATTTCTGTAATCTATCAGCATCTCTCATAGTCAGGTGTGACCGTACTCAGAGTCCCTTTACATAGTCAGGTGTGACCGTACTCAGAGTCCCTTTACATACATGTAGTCAGGTGTAACCGTACTCAGAGTCCCTTTACATAGTCAGGTGTGACCGTACTCAGAGTCCCTTAACATACATGTAGTCAGGTGTAACCGTACTCAGAGTCCCTTTACATAGTCAGGTGTAACCGTACTCAGAGTCCCTTTACATACATGTAGTCAGGTGTGACCGTACTTAGAGTCCCTTTACATACATGTAGTCAGGTGTAACCGTACTCAGAGTCCCTTTACATAGTCAGGTGTGATCGTACTCAGAGTTCCTTTACATACATGTAGTCAGGTGTGACCGTACTCAGAGTCCCTTTACATACATGTAGTCAGGTGTAACCGTACTCAGAGTCCCTTTACATAGTCAGGTGTGATCGTACTCCGAGTCCCTTTATATACATGTAGTCAGGTGTAACCGTACTCAGAGTCCCTTTACATACATGTAGTCAGGTGTAACCGTACTCAGAGTCCCTTTACATAGTCAGGTGTGATCGTACTCCGAGTCCCTTTATATACATGTAGTCAGGTGTAACCGTACTCAGAGTCCCTTTACATACATGTAGTCAGGTGTGACCGTACTCAGAGTCCCTTTACAACTTTTTTTTTGCTTAGGTCAACATTTCAGATAAGGGGGGGGGGGTTGAGCAGTCTCATTCAAAGTCAGTATTTCGCAAATTCTATTTTCGTTGCATTGATTTATTTTTCAATACAACCTGTCATTAGGTTGAAATGCTGTCTTGCGTGTTTCATACTAATTATTAGACCGTTCTTTACATACTGATTTTGACTACGGATTACTTCATTTAAAGGGCTCATGGTGAGTATAACTGGTCAACAAGGAATGTTTACTCTTCCTAGGCACATGGCCCCACTCTGGTGTTTTCAAGGGACCGTGTTTAACATACTCTATAAAATTGCTGAGGTTGCTCACTATTCGTTATCTTCACTTCTTCATAAGCTTATCATATTCATGTACTTCTAATGTGCCTATATAATACATGTATATGTATTTACATTTAACAAAGTTTTGTCAGTAACAAACCAATGCAGATTCAATGCATTTTATTTTATTTTTTTATCTAAGCACTGATCTTTCAAACGAAGGAACGAGAGAGAGAGAGAGAGAGAGAGAGATATTTAAATTATTTGCATTTTAATTTTATATGGAAGCTGCAAAATCGATTTTACCGATTACATGCAAGATATTAAGTTACTACTATGGCTGGTTTCGGACAGGTGGATGAGATTTATTTTGAAAAAAATGAGTTCCCACGAAATGAAAGGTGAAGATAACGAACAGTGATCAATCTCATAACTCCTATAAAATTCGTTCCTTCGAAATAAAATTCGTTCCCACGAAATAAACATTCTCTCAATATTCACTTGTCAAGGACTACTAAGCTTGTGAATTCATTACGTTCACAATATTAAATCAATAGTCTAAATAAGGAAATCAAACTTGGCCCTCTATTTTACTTTACGATAAATTGATCAACCTTTGAAGCACCATAGGACATCAGTTTGTCTGAAAAGAGTCCTTTGCATACAGTTTGTGACCATGTACTTGTCTACTTTTATGAGCAGAGAGCAACCCATGTTCTATGCCTTTTCTGGTTGAAAATTCATTGCTTCTCTTCTTTTTTTTCTCTCGCTTTATAGATGACAGTACAGGGTTTTAGTATAGATCACCAGGTGTAGCCCCAATATCATTAACAAATGTTTTGTGTAATGTATGCATTATCAAAGAATCTTGAAATAATTGGAATAGTTTTTTCCCTTATTTCCAACAGTTTTCTCTGTACGGAAGTCCATTAAGCTCATTTTCGTAGCTGAAAAATATTTTCGCGTTATAACTGGGAATATTCTATATAAATATGACTAAGTAAAACAGGGACCCATGATTATAGTACAATGAACGAAGACTGACTTTTATGCATTTTAAGTAACCAAAGAACTATATAAACACACGCTAACACGCCTACTTTTTACACACATTTCAGAATGTTTGTCAATCATGCTATTGAAATTTCAATGAATGCAAAGTATAATTCATTTTAGTTTTGTATCTCATTCATGCCAGTGTTACTTATATAACATATTTTAATACGTTGACATCAAGCGTTAGAATGTTGGATTATCAACCACTAATAAAAACCGTCAGAATGTCTCTAGAAAGCACTTGGTGACCGAAGTCATTGTCTTTCGACAATAGATGCTTTCGACAATAGATGAATCCACACTTTTCAATGGTTGTGTCCCATGGCTGCCATCTTTGAGCAAAATCCATATAATTCTCACAGCAAACCTTTGATCATTATGCCCCCTTCAAGAAGAGGGGCATATTGCTTTGCACCTGTCAGTCGGTTGGTTGACCACATGTTGTCCGCTCAATATCTTGAGAACCACTTGATCATATTGATATTTCATATGTGGTTTGGTTATGAGTAGAAGAGGACCCCTATTGATTTTCAGGTTCAAAGGTCAATGGCCAATCCACTCTGGACATAGGAAGATACTGTCCGCCCAATATCTTGAGAACCCTTTGCTTGACAAATATACATTGGTACACTCTAAGGAGTAGATTTGAAGTCATATGGTCAAAATTTTGAGAACCCTTTGCTTGACAGATAATAAACTTGGCACACTGGTACATGGTAAGGAATAAATTACCACTATTACTTCTAAGGCCACATGATCAAGGGTCACACTGAACATAAGAATATACTGTCCGGTCAATGTTTTGAGAACCCTTTGCTTGACAGGCATCAAACTTGGTACACTGGTACATCCTAAGGATTATATAATCTCTATTGATTTTCAGATCACATGCTTAAGGGTCAAACTGGACATCAGAAGATACTGTCCGCTTAATATCTTGAGAACCCTATGATTGACAGACATCAAACTTGGTACACTGGTACATCGTAAGGAGTCGATGGCCCCTTTTGATTGAGAGGTCACATGGTTAAAGGTCAAGGGTCAAAGTGGACATAGGACGGTATTGTCAGCTCAATATCTTGAGACTCCTTTACTTGACAAACATCAAACTTGGTGCACTGGTACATTGTAAGGAGTAAATGACCCCTATTGATTGAGAGGTCACATGGTTAAAGGTCAAGGGTCAAACTGGACATAGGAAGATACGTTCCGCTCAATATCTTGAGAACTCTTTGCTTGACAGACATTAAACTTAATAAACTGGTACATCCTAAGGAGTAGATGACCCCTGTTGAGTTTAAAATCAAATGGTCAAAGGTCAAACTGAACCTAGGAATATTCTGTCTGCTCAATATCTTGAGAATCCTTTACTTCACAAACATCAAACTTGGTACATTGTATGGAGTAGATGACATTATTGATTCTAAGGTCACATGGTCAAACTGGACATAGAAAAATGCCGTCTGCTTGATATTTTGAGACAACCCCCCTTTTGTTTTTAGAAGACATCGAATTTTGTACACTGGTGCGTTGTAAGGAGTTGATGACCCCTATTGATTTTGAGATCATAGTCAAAGGTTAGTCCACTCTGGACATAGGATGCTATTGTACGCTCAATATATTGACAACCCTATGCTTGACAGACATTAAACTTGGTACACTGGTACATCATAATGAGTAGATAACCCCTACTAATTTTGGGTTCACATGGTCAAGGGCAACTGAACATAGTAATATGTTGTCTCTTATATTCTGAGAATCATTTGCTTGATTGACACCAAACTTGGTATACTGGTACATCCTAAGGAGTAGATGACTCCGATAGATTTTTAGATCACATGTTCAAAGGCCAAGGGGTCAAACCACTCTGGACATAGGAAGATATTTTCCACTCAATATCTTAAATTGATTTGGTACTATACCAATTAAATGACGCATGTGTATAACCCTTTTCAATTTTGCACCATTGGGGGGGGGGGGGGGGGCATATGTGTTTTACAAACATTTCTTGTATTACATGATTTTGGTTTGGTTTGAATGTATTTTATTGTCTAGAAAGACTTCTCCTATGTGACAATTAAGAACACAAAAATATGTTCTAAAATTTCAGTACGATGGAATCAAAGGTCAATAAGGTGATCAGTATATACACAAAGCAATAAAATTATTTCAAAAGATAGGCATATACAAAAATACAAAGTACAGCTGGACAAGTGTACCATTATTCTTCATTGTAATGAACAAATTATTTCATGCTACTTTTTTTTAATATTGAGCGCATTTTATCAATAAATTGAGATTTTTGCCAACGTTTCGTGTTTACAAACAAAAGTTACGCTTTATAGCATAAAAGTTGCGTGTTTATTCGTGAAGGATTTTTTCAGCTACGAAAATGAGCTCAATGGACTTTCGTATTTCTTCATAACAAATAGAAGCTTCGATGAAGTTGTTTTTCAAATAATACTTAGTGAAAAATCTGTTGCATGTTGATCTTTTGAAGTAAAGCAATATGCTTTGAGTGAATATAACTTGCATGCTTTACCAAAAATAAACAGTAATGCAAATAGATGTACATGTAGATGTTTATCCGGGAGAGGTACACGTGTTGCCAGGACTAAAAATATTGTTTAATTACGATCCATTAAAGTTAAGTTTTTCATCTCGTGTGATTAAAGCCTTTGTCAGAATAATAATGAAAAGAACATCAGAGCCACACCTGATCTGTTGCAGTCGTCTTGACTGAAGGGAGGCCCAGGATGTCGCAGTTATATAATATGCAGGGGATATCTTTATATTAAGAGGTTGTCTATTGAAATTCAAACATTTTATATAATATGCAGGGCATATCTTTATAACAAGAGATTGTCTATTGACATTCAAACATTTGTTTATTTATTGTAGATCGGTCATGATAACGTTTGTTTGTTTGTTTTGTTTTGATGTTTTCCGCCACACTCAACAATTTTTCAGTTATATGGTGGCGCCCAGTTTTTATTGGTGGAAGAGAGAACCCAGATACAATGTATCTGGGAAGAGACCACCGATCTTCCGAAAGTAAACTGGGAAACTTTCTCACTTACCGGCGCGAGCGGGATTCGAACCCGGGCCGACAGAGGTGAGAGGCCGTGTGATTTTGGGCGCAGTGCTCTAACCACTCGGCCACGGAGGCCCCTCGTGATAACGTAATGGGGGTGAGGACGGTCGCTTCCAAACCGGAGTGGGGGGGGGGGGGGGGTGGTGGCAGCCGCGTTAAATCTAAGGTGTACAGCTAACTCTTTAAAAATACGGCTTTTATCGTCCTGCACAATATGTGGTACTTCACCTACAGTCAGTGACGTCCGTAATAGACGTATAACAATAACAAAAAACGCTGACATGACATGTTGTCTGAGCTCAGCATCTTGGGAGGAGAGGGGGTCTTAGGATTGCTTGATTACCATGTACATGTATTTCAGCTATTGTAACGATTTAATGTTTTGCTTGTAATACAGATTTGAATTCCCTATTAATTAAGAGGCAAGCGTTATCTGCCGTTAGAATGGTTTATAAAATAATCGTTATGGGTTTCCAAGTCATGACATATCAGAGCTCACCATTTTGTTTCGTTCCCCGTGATTGCATGGTTACGTTCTCATTATGTGAGGTATAGTAAATTAAAATGAAAAGTTTGTCCATCCTAAAATTCCAGTGTGACAACCTCTGCTCATATGACTCTTGGTCTTAATATGGAAATATATATGCGGTACATGATGAAAAGAGTATTGAGGTCCTAGATACATAGTAACGGATTGCTGTCGGGGGACGGGACCTTATGATTTACTGCACATATATGGTGAATTTTGTTCGCATCAAACATTTCATACACAGATGCAAAATTAATGCACACACAACCCAATGCTGCATTTCTTCGATATGTACATATCGAACAAAATTAGCAACATAAGGTAAAACTAAAGGTTACCGAAAAGTGTAAGTATATAGTGCAGTTGCACCAGAGGTATAGCGACTGGCAAAATAGATTATATTTCTGCATGTAAATAGATTTTTATTATATTTGTCTTCTCAGCAACAGCACAAGGCATACTTAATTTGAATATTTGAATCATATTTCAAATACTATATCTAAATCCGTGAGTTGCAAAATAACGCACCAAATATAAATCAAGACCTTTAGTAGACAAACTTTGGTGAGGGTGACGACAAAACGAACGTTTATTAATTCTAAACTAGTTGAACAAGAATTACATACTTTTATCTTTTTTTTTCTTTCGAAAGTTTATTTAGTAACTGGGAGCTAGGTCGTTTTAACGATGCAAATAATCTCATCGGATGAATCGTGGCGTGTAAACCGGGATAATGTTAGTTGCATGCAACACTTTTCGTGACACACAGATTTCTTCCTGCAATAGAGCAGTGTTCTATTTTAAGTCGACTTGCATGCAACATTCCTACCGGCAATAACAAACCATAATTAGAAACAAAATGGCATATGTAAAATTTGCAATTAAGGGCTTTCTACACGTGTTTTTTTCTTTTCTTTCTCCCTACTGATAAACAAACTGATAATGGCTTCTTCGAAGAGTAAAGAAACAGTTATGCACAAAGAGCAAACAGATAAGTTTTAAAGAGCTCTTCGAGCAAGAGGGGATGCGTACATAATATGAACACACAGGCTGCTGCCATTTTTAACTCTTCTGAGTAAATCAGTTTGTTTTCATTTGTTTTGCACGAATGGCGGGAAAATGTGCATGTAATTAATTAAGCGTGTAAACAGACAGTTGCATACATGCAACAAAAACCCCATACAATTAATTGCACCTAAAAGTGAGAATCGCGAGACTTCCTGATATGGCCTTAACAAGAGTACCGCAAACGGTACATAATACGCCCGTGAAATTGCTTACATAGGGTGTTTTTCTTAAGCCATAATTTGTAGAACTTTGCATCAGATAGTGTCAAGCTGTGACATACTTTCTTTGCATAATATGAAGAAAGGGTCTAAGCTTAAAACTGTGACAGGAGGCAGATAGGCAAACCAAGTGTGTAAAATATTTCCCCAAATTTGACCAAGTTCAACAACCTCTCAATTCTCATAACATCAAAGAAAATTAAAAATTGTTGAGAATCAAAATCCTTGCACTATACACATCTTCAAGTTATTTACAAATATCCTAGCTTCTAAACTGTGAGAAGAATTATAAGGACAGATTATGTCCTTTTATTTAATATAATATTTCCTCAAAATAAACAAAGTTCAGCAACCTGTAATTTTCATAAACTTTGAAGGAAATAAAATCATGTACTCTCTATGCAATATTTCCTAAAAACTGACTAAGTTCAACAACCTGTATTATTATATGATTGAATAATTTCTAGCTCTCTAATTGGCTGAGATCCAACAATGCAGAAATCATACTACGTTATGTTTACCTGCACGTGACCTTCCAGGTGAACATAAGGAATTATTTTTTCCACATAGGACCAAAAATAGACCTTCCAGGTGAACATAAGGAATTATTTTTTCCACATAGGACCAAAAATAGGTCGTTGAAACTTTCAATTAAAGCAAAGAACAATCTTGAAGGGTTTTTTAATCATATAATAAAACAATTATTGCTGTTTTTGAGGTCAATACGATGATTTACCCACCTTCGAAGTACAATATTCACCTCGCCCTTCGGGGCTCGGTGAATATTGTACTCCTCAGGTGTCTAAATCGTCGTATTGACCTCAAAAACAGCAATAATTGTATAATATTCTTTAAAATCGAGAAAAAAAAATCAAGATCCTTCCCACGCACATATATCTTTCATACCCATAAGAATTCTCTGAAATCAAGATGGTCCTCGCTAGAAAACTGTGGATGGAAAAAACAGTCAAATCAAGTACTCTATATGCACTAATTCCTCAAAACTGAGCTAGTTCAACAATCTGTAATTTTATCAAAAAGTGAAGAAAATCAAAATCCTTGCCACATGCACATCTTCAATATCCATACAAACACTCTGTAAAACAAGATGGCCCTCACTTGAAAATTGTGCGAGGAGTTGTCCGGACAAATTATGCACCCTCCATATAACAATAATTTTCAAATAAAGGGGCACAACTCCTGCAAGGGAGGTCAAAATGAATCAAAATTGCAATATGATCTAAAATGATCCACAAAGAAGCTACATAGCAAGATGATTGATATGTGACAGAGAAATGAAATTAGAATTAAACAGAAAACCCCGAACGGATATACAGACAACGCTGTAACATAATACATCCCGTCTAAAGACGTGCGTACAAAAACGATACAATGTTAACACAGTAAAAACCTTAACTGATACAGCTAGGCGTCAACACTATAAAGCGTCCTCACTGCTAGAGCTCTGAGCGCATCATCTACTGCAGGTGACATCTCAGTATGAGTGAAAATTTCTCAAAGGGTCAAACAAAAATGCACTGTTTGGGAGTAACTTTCCCAGGAGAGTGACCTGAATTATAGCCTTTTTAACACCGATATATACATAATACCTTATGAGAATTATAACTACTGACGGTAGACGAAGCTGTCGCGGGAAATACGTGTACCGAAGCGATTTCGTTGTTTGTAATGCAATTGGTGATAATATTCTAGAGAGAAAATGCTGCACATAGCACAGACAAGCCCTCTCATAGTGACATGACACTATATCATTATATAATATTAATTGATGTACTTCGTATTCTTATCGCAAACCATGAACGATTTAAGTGAAGGACTCAAAATAATCGGAATAAACTATTCCAGGTAAACTTTCTGTTTCTCGGAATGTAAAATCATAAAAAAGAGCAATTTCTTTTAGAAATATTTTTACTGCCATCCACTGAATTTTTTTGTAGCGCAATGATTTTGTCGCTCGCTTCGCAATCAATCCCGGCCACGTGTCAAATCTACATGTAAGGCGTTTCTCGTATAAGAAATCCCCGAGTCTTCGCCAAGCGCGCAGACTTAGAAATGAAAGTAACAGGTCTTTCGAAGGCCCCGTGTTCTGGAGGGCGTTGGCACGATAAGTTAACGAACTCTCGCTGCTACAACCCCGAGCGCCATGCATAAGGTCAAAATTATACCGTACTTCAAGTAATGTTGGTGATGTCTCCATGTGAGTGAAATATTCTCGAGAGGGACGTTAAACAATATACAATCAATCAATCAAAAGTTAAATTTTGTGGTACTTTCACTAATGCTGGTGATGTCTCTTCTTCAAATGGGATTTCAATTTAAAAGTTACACTTCAGCAATTCTCTTACTGTCAATACAAATATGTAGAGTACTACTTGGCGCGTGCACGTTCATAACTTCCTATCCTTCACAGACCCGAGATAGTAAGCTTTTGTTCGTGATATAGACGTCAATGTCTTCACAATTATACACGACGAAACAAAGCAGACTGATACACGCGGAACATGGTGGGATACTAGTACGCGCACGTCAGCGAAGGTCACACCAAGGTTGCTAATTATAAACCCTGAAGATAAGGAAGCTCTTCAGCTCTTCCGCGCGCATACAGAGCAAGCAAGTGCTACATGTAACTACATAGATACTAGTTTGATACTTATTTTATTAGCTTAAATATATCATATTTATTACTTAACCCATCTTCACAAGTCAAGGGTTATTGATTCGTTACCTCGCACTAACCAAGGGTTATTGATTCGTTACCTCGCACTAACCCTTGACATCAGTCGCTATTTTAAAGTTGGGCTCGAGAAGAAAGATGACGCAATACGCTAAAATTAATCAGCCAATGAGATTTCTTGTTTCAGATGAAATTTTGATAAGGGAATAAACAGAAAGTAAAAAATGGCGTCCGTTGACGAAAAGATATATGAAAAACATCAAATCGAGCATTTGACTGAAAACCAAAAGCTTTTGATATCATGTATCAGTGAAGGAAAAGATGTTTTTATTGGGACTAAAACCGGCAGTGGTAAATCGCTATCTTACGAAGTTGTTCCCATTATTTTGGACAATTTGTTTAATTTGTTAAAACATAGTCGTCAAACGTACTTCGACAATCCATCATTTTCATTCGGCTCATACCCCAAAACCTCGTCTAATTGTTTCTTCAAGCAAAACGAACTCCCGAAAATCAATCGACGGTATCTGTCTTGTACTAATTGGCCACAAATTCTACACCATAATGCCGTCGCCATGCGTGTTTACTGTTTAGTTTTGTTTTCGACCGATTATAAAAGCCGTTGTCTGATTGGTTTGCAGCTTCAGGCTGCAAACCAATCATATGCTTCTTCTCGAGCCCAACTTTTAAATAGCGACTGATGTCAAGGGTTAGTGCGAGGTAACGAATCAATAACCCTTGACTTGTGAAGATGTACTTAACCCTGATCATTTGAATTTTTGTTTTACGTTGATTCTCAGTTTTGTGGTGGATTGATTGATTGTATATTTTTTAACGTCCAGCTCGAGATTATTTCACCATTGCCGGTGAAGGGCTGCAAAATTTAGGCCTATGCTCGGCGCTTAGGCCTTTGAGTAGGGAGGGATCTTTATCGTGCCACACCTGCTGTGACACGGGGCCTCGGTTTTTGCGGTCTCATCCGATGGACCGATCCATATAATCGCCTCTTACGACAAGCAAGGGGTACTGAGGACCCGGATCCCTACGGGACGTTTTGTGGTGGCAGAATTTTTTAACTTATATAAATATGATAATTTTCATTGGTGTTTTTTTTTCCAGTTAATGTTTGTTTTACGTCCCGTTGAAAATTTTTCACTCATATTCTGACGTCAATAGTTGTAGGTGAAGTACTCGGGGGCGGATCCAGGAATTGCGGTTACGGGGCGCCGCTTTAGGAGGCCGCCTTGAGGCCTGAGCTCCTGGATTTTACAGATTTCATAGGGCTTGAAATATGTCTCCTATGTAGTCATTTGTACTATTTTCTTTCATTTTTAACAAGGTGAAATTAATAAAATGACGCAAATTTTAAGGCTCCTATTTAGTCATTTGTACTATTTTCTTTCATTTTTAACGAGGCGAAATTAATAAAATGACGCAAATCTTAAGGGTTTTTTTTGGGGGGGGGGGGGGGAATTAAGTTCTCCCAATAAAGTAATTCAAGGAATTAAAAGATTTTGTCATTTATTTCTCCGGGAGTGGAAGAAATTATTGCTTCTTTTCTCGTTTAGTACATTATTCTAAACAAGATACCACGATTTACTTTAAATTTAAAATTTTTTAGGGGGGGGGGGCGCCGGCTGCGCCCCTCCTTAAATCCGCCACTGAGTACCACAAACTTAGACCTATCAGTGGCGTAGCTTCCATTGTAGACTTGCTCAAGTCTCTATGTTGTTTTTATTACTTTATCATTTCGTTAAAAATTTTTCTGTTTCTGAAGTCTAAATATCTGCTCTCTACCATACTTAAATGTCACCAAACATATGTTTGGCATTATTAAAAAGTATTAAAGAGAGCAATGATTATTAAACATAGAGACTTGAGCAAGTCTACTTCCATTGAGGCAACCGAGGCAGCTGCCTCGGTAAAAAAAAAAACACCTTTTACGTTGTTAAAATGTCGATAGCGTCTGGGAGGCTGCGCCCCCCAGACCCCCTGCCTCGGTAATATTCGAACCCAAGCTACGCCTATGCCTATGCTCAGCGCCGTAGCAGTGAGGGTTCTTTATCGTGCCAACGCCTGTCGCGACCTCCGTTTTTAAGTTAATATCCGAAAGACTTGTGATTCTCACTTCTAAATACCGAGCGCTTGGCAAAGATGCAATCACTTCTTAAATTTGACTCGGCCATGACACGAGCGGGTCTCAAACTCACGACCTCCCGGTAACGAAGCGAACGCTCATCCAATGAACTTCCGCGACCGGTTTCAACTTCCTAATTCATTGAGCAACCCTTTAAAACTATTTTAAATGTAGTGAATCAATGAAATTGGTTACCCGGTAATGTATATGCACTGTTTCATACAAATATCTGGATAAATTAACCCTAAATTCTGGGTCAAATTTTTGTTTCTTGGCCAATAGTTTTGTTTAAATCCTTCTTGAAATTGCAACTTAAATGTAATACATCTTCTTAAACTAGTCCATGCATTTCTAGATTGTTCTTTTCAACACCTTATTTCTAAATGAAAAAAATGCCAAAAAATGAAGAAGAAAAATCCTGATTTATCTCCACATCAAAATTGTTAGAGGGCATAAATGTGTATTAATTAATTTGTATTGCTTATGTCGTGTTGTCACATTGATTACGCAAGTCAATCGAAATAGATTTTATATGCAAAAGAGTAAAATAACAAATACGATGGCCCTGGAACGAATGTGTGCAAGTGTACAGGATTCTTGGTAAACAAACTTTGGATTCTTTGTTTTTCGATGAAATCATTTAAAATTTATTAACTGATCGACATTGTCAAAGTCATCTACCTGCACTTTCACTTCATTTTGATTGGATAATACTAAAACATCTTGAACTAATAATGAAGGAAATTGAATAATATTCGCATCATAAGTAGGTAACAAAAATATTACACGAAAATGCAATTTTTGGACTCAAGCTTGCCGTTTTCTATGGTCAAAATTACTTTGCACCACGTACATGCACGTTAACTAAATTCTGATTGGACGACTTTAAATCCCTCTTAACTTTTTTATATAGATGCTGGTAGCGTTATATTAGTAGTACTATAAGTATTTTTGAATGATATGAACAGAAGTGCTGAATCGTACTGACGTGCGTATGCGTGAAAGCATGTTATTGTTTTTCTTTTTAATTTCATGGGACTAAATGGGCCATATTTTCTTATAAATTAGTCCCCCAAAAATGTAATTTATACTGTAGGTTTTATATGATATCAATATCTATTGATAGGATTGTAAAAATAATTGTTGAAACAAATTCACGTGCATGTTAAATGCACGTGCGTAGTATTTTCTTTTTTAGCGTCTAAAACCAAGAATTTGGTCATTTTCAGTTTTCAATGAAATGGTTTTATGCTTATGTTATAAGTATATATTAAAAACCCGGTTAAAATTGCTAACTAGCTTGCGCATGCTCTAACTTTAATAGGATAATTTTTCAACTAGTTTTTGATAACTTTTCTATAATGAGAGAAATGGAATGATATTCACTTAACGTGGGCATATAAATCAAATTGCTATCAAATAACATGCTTAAAAATGCTGAAACACACGATCATATAGTACTACGTGGGTGCGCTTGCATTGTGTTTTTTAAGCCTCCTTCAAAGAAGAGGGACATATTGGTTTGCACCTGTCGGTAGACCACATGTTGTCTGCTCAATATCTTGAGAAGCATTCACTTGATTTTAATGATATTTCATATGTGGGTTGGTTATGAAAAGAAGAGGACCCCTATTGTTTTTCTCAGGTCAAAAGGTTAAAGGTCAATCTACTCTGGACATAGAAAGACACTGTCCGCTCAATATCTTGAGCACCCTTTGCTTGACAGACATCAGACTTGGTACACTGGTACATCTTAAGGAGTAGATGACCCCTATTAATTTTGAGGTCACATGGTCAAAGGTCAAGGGTCAAACTGGACATAGGAATATACTGTCCGCTCGATATCTTGAGAACCCTTTGCTTGACAGACATCGAACTTGGTACACTGGTACATCTTCAGGAGAAAATTACCCCTATTGAATTTGAGGTCAAAGGTCAAACTGGACATAGGAATATACTGTCTGTTCAATATATTGAGAACCCTTTGCTTGACAGACATTAAACTTGGTACACTGGTACATCATCAGGAGAAGATGACGCCTATTGATTTTGGGGTCACATAGTCAAAGGTCAAGGGTCAAACTGGACATAGGAATATACTGTCCGCTCAATATCTTGAGAACCCTCTGCTTGCCAGACATCAAACTTGATACACTGGGAGAAGATGACTACTAATGATTTTTAGGTCACATGGTCAATCCACTCTTGACATAGGAAGATATTGTCTGCTCAATATTTTGAATTGATGATACTACTATCAATTAAATTATGTGTGTGTATAACCCTTTTCAATTTTGCACCATGGGGGCATATGTGTTTTACAAACATCTCTTGTTCATATGTGGGTTGGTTATGTGTAGAAGAGGACCTCTATTGTTTTTCAGGTCAAAGGCCAATCTACTCTGGACATAGGAAGACCTTGTCCGCTCAATATCTTGAGAACCCTTTCCTTGACAGACATCAAACTTGGTACACTGGTATATCTTCAGGAGAAGATGACTCCTATTGATTTTGAGGTCAAGGGTCAAACTGGACGTAGGAAAATACTGACCACTCAATGTCTAGAAAACCCTTTGCTTCATAGACATCAAACTTGGTACTAAATCTTCAGAAGATGACCCATCTTGATTTTGAGGTCACATGGTTAAAGGTCAGATTGAACATAGGAATATACTGTCCGCTCAATATCTTGAGAACCCTTTGCTTGACAGACATCAAATTTGGTACACTGGTACATCTTTAGGAGAAGATGACCCCTATTGATTTTGAGGTCACATGGTCAATGGTTAAACTGGACATAGTAATATATTGACTCCTATATTTTAAGAATTATTTGCTTGATTGACACCAAACCTGGTACACTGGTACAGCATAAGAAGTAGATAACCCCTATTGACTCTTAGGTCACTTGGTCAATCCAATCTTGACATTGGAAGATATCGTCTGCTCAATATTTCATTGGTGATACTACTATCAATTAAATTCTGCATGTGTATAATCCTTTTCAATTTAGCACGGGGGGGGGGGGTGCATATATGTTTTACAAACATTTCTTGGGTTTTTTTTTAAGCTTTTTAACTATTTTTGTTTACTCTTTTTAGTTTTGTTTTCCTTCAAGTTTTTTTTTAAATCCACGTTGTAGACTAATCAGTATGATCAAAATAACTCACCACGTGCACGTGCATTGAAATTTGATTGGATAATATTTAAACGCGCATACACGTGCACTTAATTTTGATTGGATAATATCTATGTCTATTGATTTGAAAATTATACTGCTCATTTGTATTGACTCGAAACGAATTGGCAATGTCAAAATGTTCCGATAATTTTAATTGGTTGGTTGTATATATAATTGATTAACGTCCTTCTCTTGAGTGGCGAGGGATTTTTATCGTGCCTACCTGCTGTGATACGAGGCCTCAGTTTTTGCTGTCTCATCATTGGATAATGCTTTGTCTTCTCTATACGTGTATAACTCTTGGAAATGAAGGAGACGGTGAAATTCAGTGTTTTTGTGTTATTATACCAACGTATGAAACGGCCCCAGTTGCAATTAGCGCTTGTTCTATTTGTTTTCTTTTTCTTCATTAATGCACAAACTAAAAACATTGAAAGAATTCATTTACAAAGGTGCAGGTCAGGCGCGAGCCTTATAACCAAAATTATTAAGGTTAATCGTTTGATTGTGCTATTTAAAAATAGACAAGGCACGAAATCAGCTATCGTTCCAACATTTCTCGCTTAATTAACACTGATTCAGAATACGCAAAGTTCACGCGCTTCCACCGACAAGTCTTGTCTTTTAAGTTACTCTTGTTAAGATAAATTATATCGCTAACGTTAGGAGGAAACAGCTGCAGTACAGGCTTCTTGAACAGATGACAGCTGTTTGACATACGCGTAAACACGCCGCCAGCGAGGAGTGGCGATGACTCATGGCGCCGATAAATCATTACACAGCTGGCACGGATAGGGCGTATTGTAAAACATAGTTAATCCATCCCTCATTTGATTTGTAATTTGAAACGTTTTCATCTTTCAAATAAAACTATATATATATATATACATATATATGTGTGTGTGTGTGTGTGTGTGTGTGTGTGTGTGTGTGTGTGTGTGTGTGTGTGTGTGTGAGAGTAGAATAAAGTAACTAAAAATTCTTTATCGAATTTTATTCAAGCAGTCAAACTGGTCGCGGAAGCATAGTGGTTAGGGTGTTTGTTTTGCAATCGTTAGTTCGATCTCGGCGCCGCTTCAAGCTTATACATTGAACATACATATTGATTCGTTCGCCAAGGGCCAGGCATAAGAAATAAGTTTGCATGTCTTTCGGATAGTCGGATACCACCTTACACCAGAGATCCCGTTTCGCTGTCGGTCTTGATAAGATAAAGAGGCATCACTGCTACAGCTTAGAGCGCCATGCATAGGGCAGACTAAGTGATATTTAACAACAGCCGGTCATGTCGAATCTTCATATGAGTAAATGGGGCGTGCAAAAAAAATCTTAAAGCTGTTAAAATGTTCATATAAACTATTTTCAGAGATTCAGTGATCCTAATACATCCGACCTTGAACTTTTCTTGACCTTCAATAACACACACCTTGATATTTTTTATACTAATTACATTAATAAACACATGTATCACCCCATCCCCTCCTACTCCTTAAAAACATGTCTAAATGATCATAGACTAAAACCTAGGTTTTAAAAATATTTGAATTAAGCATTAAAGTTATAAAAATACTTCTCTGTTGTCAGTACACATTCCAGACAAGGAAGCTTTCTTCCGTTGGTTTGGCGGTTTTAAAACGGGACCTATGAGAGGTGAAGAAAACGAGCAGTGATCAATCTCATAACTCATAAAACAGAACATATGTTAAAATTGTTATACGTCCTCGTATCAAAACGGTCCTTTTTGTCAAATCTCTATAGGTTTTCCAATTAATGGCCATGCTCTTAACTAACCGACCTTATCATGGGCACGAAACTCTCTCTCTCAAGTCAAATGCTATGGAAGAATATTTTTATACTTCTCACTCATTATAGGTTAATACGTCTCTGCTTGATTGTCCAAGAGTTGCAGATTTATATATCATAAATATTTCAGTTTACTTGAACCCCCTGATTTAAAGGCCACGTGTTTCATGACCAGTTTGTCTGCTAACGTCCCTTATTATTCTCACTCTGGAGTATGAACTCCTGGTCAAACGGTAGTGAATTTCATGACCTCTCTCAAAGGTACACAATGGCTGTCCAATTACTATTTTATGTATCTTCAACAACCGTGGTACCAGGAAGAAAATTTAATTGAAAAGTTTTTTCAATCTATATAATTTTCCAGGCGTTTTAAAAAAAATTGATTACAAGTATCATCATTATTGTTATACAAGCGAGGTTAAACTGGATGCTATGAGGGAAAGCCTGTTTGCGCATTTAAAAGGGTACATTTCGCCGGAGCTTGATGACGCGACCTTTATAGATTGGAACCTGTCGGGGTCGGCTAGCTGCAGAACTAACTCTCTGAGAAAATATTGGGACAGATCAGAGAGCTATAGATCCAACCCTTATAAAAACTTTCGATTTTAATACGGCGCACCATAAAAATATGCACGGTTGAGACCTCATAGCGCTGTATTCTTGTATTGCCGTCTCATAAATTTGATATTTTAAAAAATTCGGAACATATTTTCCTACTATACTTGTGTCCAAACATACCTTCAAACATGCATTAAAGCCCCATACGACCCGAAAACTCACAGCTTCAAATGATTTCGTTTATTGATGTAGCCATGTTAAGCAGCCAGTAAATTTGAACCCCGTTGCTTTTGGTATCAATTCATAATATTTGTTACAAGTTATGTATTCGGTCTTCATTGATCATAAACACTTTTAATTAATAGAAATAAAAACAAGAAATGTTTGTAAAACATATATGCCCCACCTGTTGCAAAATTGAAAAAGTTATACACATGCATCATTTAATTGATAGTAGTGCCAAATCAATTCAAAATATTAAGAAGACAACATTTTCCTATGTCCAGAGTGGATTGATCATGTGACCTAAAATCAATAGGGTTCATATACTCCCTTTGATGCACTAGTGTACGAAGTTTGGTGCCAATCAAGCAAATGATTCTTAAAATATAGGAGACAGTATATTACTATGTTACTAGTTTGACCTTTGATCATATGAACACAAATTTCATAGGGGTCATTTACTTCTTATGATGTACCAGTAAACCAAGTTTGATGTTTGTTCAACAAAGGCTTCTCAAGATATTGAGTGGGCAGTATATTCATATTCCAGTGTGACCTTGACCTTTGAACATGTGACCTCAAAATCGGTAAGGATCATCTTCTCTTTAGGATGTACCAGTGTACCAAATTTGATGCCTGTCAAGCAAATGGTTCTCAAGATATTGAGCGGACAGTATCTTCCTATGTCCAGTATGACCGTTGACCTAAGACTATGTGCCTTCAAAATCATTAGGGATCATTTACTCCTTAAGATGTACCAATATACCAAGTTTGATTTTTCTAAAGCAAAGGATTCTCAAGATATTGAGTGGGCAGTATATTCATATTCCAATGTGGCCCTTGACCTTTGACCATGTGACCTCAAAATCAATAGGGGTCATTCTCTCCTGAGGATGTACCTGTGTACCAAGTTTGATGCCTGTGAAGCAAATGGTTCTCAAGATATTGTTCGGACAGTATCTTCCTATGGCCAGTATGACCCTTGACTAAAATCAATAAGGATCATCTACTCCTAAGATATACTAGTGTACCAAGCAGACAGTATCTTCCTATGTCCAGTATGATCCTTGACCTTTGACCATGTGACTTCAAAACCAATAGGGTTCATCTACTCCTTAAGATGTACCAGTGTATCAAGTATGATGTCTGTCAAGCAAAGGGTTCTCAAGATATTGAGCGGACAATATCTTCCTATGTCCAGATTGAGCTTTGACCATGTGACCTCAAAATCAATAGGAGTCATCTACTTCTTAAGGTATACCAAGTTTGATATCTGTCAAGCAAAAGGTTCTCAAGATGTTGAGCGGACAGTATCTTCCTATGTCCAGAGTGGATTGACCCTTGACCTGAAAACCAATATAGGGTCCTCTTCTACATATAACCAACCCACATATGAAATATCATTACGATCAAATGAATGGTTCCCAAGATATTGAGCGAACAACATGTCTACTGACCGACATACCTATCAACCTACCGACAGGTGCACAGCAATATGCCTCTTCTTTGAAAGGGGGGGGGGGGGGGCTAAATATGGTTTATCTAAAGGTAAAAGAATTATTTAACCAAATTGGGATGATTTATTTTCTAACATATTAATTAAAATTATTCAAGGGAATATTTGTTCACTTCTCGGCATTATTGTGTAAGTATGAAAAATAATACCATTTAAGTTTAAAATTATTTTTCCTTTTGCAATGATAACCAATATGCAATACCAAATTTACCACAAAAATGTTCATATGAAGATATGTATGCTGTGGGAAAAGACAAATCCCAGATGGCTTGTTAATTTAAAGGCCATTTTTCTAATTTTCGACAATTTGTTTTCGTACCAACGTATGCAATCGGAGCCATTATTCCCAAAGTTTCTCCTCGTTGTATGGAGCTTATAGCATGAGTATCAATATAGTCAATACTATTCTACGTTGCTATGATAGCAATAGTGTATGTTGTTGTGTGAAGTTTGATGAAAATCTCGGACAATGAATTCCGGTTCAAAATAACACGGAGGCGGGGGTTGTATCTCGAATTACACAATATCAAACTTACCAGATACATAATATTATCTATATTATAGTTTAATTCATGTAGAAGCGCATGCTAATTTGCTTTTTCTTTCTATATTCACACACGAAGTATATGCAACCAGAGGTTCATATACCAGTCAAGGATAAAATATACAACATAGTAAAATAGAAGTAATAGTACATAAGATATGCATGAGGGGGGGGGACAGAACGACAATTAGGAAGATTGATTGATTGGGGTTTAACGCCGTTTTCGCAATATTTACGACAAACAATTAGGAGGAATGGACAGTCTTAAAATCTTTAAGACAAGTAGGAAGTGTTAAATGTATGTGAAATCAATACACAAAGGTCTCCCAAGGTTGCCACATTTGTATTTGACAAAAGCTTTTAAAATTACGTTTGATCTCCCATATGCAAGGTGAAGATAACGAACAGTGATCAATCTCATAACTCCTACAAGCAATACAAAATAGATAGTTGGGCAAAAACGGACCCCTGGACACACCAGAGGTGGGATCAGGTGCCTCGGAGGAGTAAGCATCCCCTGTTGACCGGTCACACCCGCCGTGAGCCCCATATCCTGATCAGGTAAACGGAGTTATCCACAGTCAAAATCAGTGTGCCGAGAACGGCTTAACAATCGGTATGAAACACGTCAGACAGCATTTGACCCAATGCGAGGTTGTATTGACGAACTAGATCGTTATTACGACCATAGAATTTGCGAAATGCTGACTTCAATCGAGACTGTTGAAATCCCTGTACCATCAACTTGTTTGTCAGTAGCTTACCTCGATTTAAAAACTACCTATACCCAGAACAAGCTCTAGCATATCGAATCAGTTGAGATATATGAACACCATATGCAGGTGATAATGGAATATTGCTACATAAATGTGGGATGTTGACGATGGAGAAGCTGAAATCATCCCGTTTGTCATACAATTGAGTTGTTAGTTTGCCGTTAATGTCTACTTTCAATAAAATATCTAAGTATGAAGCAGAAGTGGACGACTCTGTAGTGTCCTTTATTTCGAGCTCACAGGGATATATCAAATCGACATATGAATGAAAGCTATCATTGTTAATAGACAAAACGTCATCGATATATCTAAAAGTCGAATTGAAGGTCACATACATATAGTTTGTTGAAATATTTCCCCCTAATTTGGAATATTCAAATCTCTTTCAAACGAATAACATTAGCATTTGGTGCAGTGGTGAGTGTTATTTTATGACTCCAAATAAAAGATAGAAACATAACTACCCAAAATTCTGTTGACTTATGAATACAAGTACGTTAAAATAAGTATTCTATGAAAAGGTGAAGAAAATAAACAGTGATGAATCTCATAACCTTGAGAAATAAAACCAAATGCAAATACGGATCCCTGGACATTCCAGAGGTGGAATCAGGTGTCTAGGAGTAGGAGGAGTAAGCATTCACTGTCGACCGGTCACACCTGCCGTGAGCCCTATGTCTTGACCAGGAGAACGGAATAATTTGTAGTCAAAATCAATGTGTAAAGAACAAACCTCACAATTGGTATGAAACACGTCAGAAAGCATTGACTGATTGATTGATTATTGTTTAACGTCCCTCTCGAGAAATTTTCACTCATATGCAGACGTCACCATTGCCGGTGATGGGCTACAAACCGGCGTTTGCGGCATTTGAGCAGGGGGGGGATCTTTATCATGCCACAGAATAGTGGGCCTTCTGATTAGTGACTGGTAACCATGGTAACGCTTATAATCACGCATATACCACCTTAACTTTAATTTTCCATATCATCTGTGACAGTGATTTAAACAGTATTTTATCATGAACAACATAATTAGGATTAGGCAGCAGGCAGCGCCTACATGTATATAAGCCTAAACTGTGACATGCCCTCTAGGAATCTTTGGTTATTGGTCTACCTATTTGCAACATCCACAACAGAACTCTGTTGTCATACCATGATAAGTACTGAGGTATGATATAATCTTGCACCAAGTTGTTTGTGAAAATTTATGATACGAGATCTATAATATTTGATCTACATATACACCAAGTCCGAAGATTTTGAGTAATCGCATTACCAGTATGCTCTCTAAATATCTAAGAGAATTGATCGATTATCTAATGCGCCCGCCGTCCCCTTGGCTGCAATACGTCCTCCTAATGCAGCCACAATTCGTCTTCTGGCTCGGAGCCATTACAGCAGTAATAAGCCAGGGTGTGTCGGATATTGATATCCGTTACATGTTCAACGATTGCTTTCTTTAAAAACTACCTCGTACGCTTCCTAAATGGATTAAGAGTCCTACACTGCATTTTTTGCAGGGGCCTATTCTCTGTAGGTAGAATTAATATTATTGCGTAATAAGATTAATGCGTAATGATAAACTGGGAAGTGTCGGTGCTTCGCTGTAAATTAAATTCTGACACCGAATGGCAGAAAAATTCTCGTGCGGGACATTAAATAATATTCAATGGCAGACTATTTTTAAAGTAAGGCTAGGACCTTAAAAAATATATAAACAAAATAACAACAACAAAAAAGAACGAAAGTTAAAAACAAAAGACCACGACCCTGTGGTGCTCTGGCACAATAACGATATTATGTATGACGCACAGAATTGATGATGAATGAGAAATGTTCTCATGGTACGTAGACATAATGTACATTATTTTTTTTCTTATTAATATAACATAAATCTTGAAAATCCATTAACTCATACAAGGTGTCATTCAGGCAAGTTTGATAAATATATTATGGCCTAAATTGTATGTACATGACAAACGCATGAACACCACTTCAACTCGGGTTTACACAACGGTCTAAAATCGTGCGCGTTTTCTTTGTTTGATCTACAGACTTCGGCGATGAACATTCTGGGCAAACGTTCAAGGGCGTCTTAATTTGCATTGCTATAAATATATCTTCCGCCTAGCGACACACAACAAACTAATGTTCCATTTCATGACCATATATGGTCTTGTGCGTTGTCTGCTATCGACGGCGGATTTGTTATCTTCGATGACAAGGAAGTCGGTCAATGCCAAACAAACAACTAATGTGGCAGTGTAGAAAACACGGGCGAGTGTTTGTGCTGTTGGTTTAAAAAATAAATAGAATTTTTGTTGATGTGCTAGATGATAGGCAGATTACGTTAATGGAACACACAAATAGATGTGTCTGGAAAAGTGAAGATAACGAACAAATATATATAGTAATCTCTACTTTTATAAAAAGATTTCAAATGCAGTGTGTATCTTGTTATAATCCTCTTTAATCTCCATTCCCAAGGAGTTCAACTCCGGGTATTGATTGATTGTATATTGTTTAACGTCCCTCTCGAGAATATCAACGGTAGATTGTATATTGATTGTATATTGTTTAACGTCCCACTCGAGAAATTTTTCACTCAAATGGAGACGTATCTATATATAATGAATTTATCTGATATATATGTATGTGTGTGTGTGTGGGGGGGGGGGGGGGGGCTTATCATAGCTAGGGACCCCCTACTTACCACTTACCATAACTACATAGCTTTAATTAATTTCCAATGAAGTTTTGGCGGTTAAAGTCGGTATGCGAAGCATGTTAAACTTACGGAAAGGGTGTAACAGGAGTATCAAAAGTCTCGCCCCAGATTTTTGCAATAATTTCACTTTACCACCATTAGCTACATATGGCTAGTTGTATTCGGCGCGCTCGCGAGTCAAACGTGTTCAATATTTTCCTGTAGAAAATTGCTGTGGTAATAAACACTCAAAGTAAATGAGCTTGGTTTTCTTTGCTTGGTTTTGGGGTTTTGTGTGTGTGTGGGAGGGGGGGTATTTTTGTTTGTTTGTTTTTTGTTTTGTGTGTGTGGTTTTTTGTTGTTTTTTTTTTTTTTTTTTTTTTTTTTTTTGTTTTTTTTTTTTTACGGATATAGCTTACCCGAATATCGAGCTCAATAAAAAAGTTCGAAGCTTTTTTTTTCAAAGTCGACGAACTAATGATACTTTATATCTTTTAGTTATCGTTATATATTTCGCCCTAAACTGTTTAAATGACATGTTTATATTTATGTGAGAAATCACAATGTTAGGTGTGAGGATAAAACACACAGTGGTTTCCACATCAATAACAAAAATAATTATTTGCTGAATAAATAATTAAGACCCCCCCCCCCCCCCCCCCAGTGTCTTATATTAATCAGCCGTCAGACTTTACCTATTGTTATGTACATAATTCAAACTAAAATAGTTAATACACGAGAGGTACGTTAAACATTATACATCCATTCATCCTTCCGCATTCACAGGATTTGATCACGTATAACTGTCCATCTTCAATGACAGTGAAGTTGTATAACTGGTTATTCATTTTTTAATTAAAAATTTACTGCAAGTCAGATGATATACTAATGCGTAAACAAGTCTGTTTGTTTGTTTTGCTGTTTTCCACCACACTCCACAATTTTTCAGTTATATCTGGTGGCACCCAGTTTTTATTGGTGGAAGAGAGAACCCAGATACAATATACCTGGGAAGAGACTACCGACCTTCCGAAAGTAAAATGGGAGACTTTCTCACTTACCGGCGCGAGCGGGATTCGAACCTGCTTAAACAAGTAAAGACACGTCGATTTTGTTTATTTGCAAAAACTAGTTTCCTGTTGATTGATTGACTGAATATTGTTTAACGTCCCTCTCGAGAGTATTTCCCTCATATGCTTGTCGTAAGAGGCGACTAAATGGGGCGGTCCTCCGGATGAGACGTCAAAAACCCGTGTCACAGCAGGTGTGACACGATAAAGATCCTTCCCCGCTCAAAAGCCGTAAGCGCCGAGCATAGGCATAAATTTTGCAGCCCTTCACAGGCAAATGGTGACGTCTCCATGAGTGAAAAATTCTCGAGAGGGACATTAACACCATTCAAACAATTAATCAATCTGTGTCTACCAACACACCTTCTGGTTTCAACGTCACTTCATGGCGTTATATTTTGAAATAAGATTTCATCGAAACGATAGAACATATCTCGTTGTTTCCATCTCCTCTAAAACTCTGAGATAACATATCGGTTGGATTGACCAAGCTTATTTAGTGCCAAACTGTGCGCCGTTATCAGGTGATTCACCGGATTAATTACCGACGGGAGTTTGAACTGAAGTATTAAAATGGTCGATAATACGTTCTCGTGCATGATTCATCAGGATATTTAATATGGCATGTTGGGAAACATGTAAATTACTTTTTTAGTTTTTGGTTAGCGTTTTGAGAAATTCGACTTGATATGATAATTGACAGTATCCTTTTTCGAATCGTAAATACAAAAGAGTATTAAGCTTTTTGTACAGACAAAATATTGTTAATATCAAGACTTTTGAATGTATTTATAGAAGATACTCAAACATTACAATATATTGGCTGTTAGCATTGTCACCTAGTCAGGTGACATTAATATTCATAGCACGGACTGTTACGGCCCGTGTAAGGTATTTCATACAGGTAACTCTTTTTCGTGTAGTCTGTTAACCCTCCCATTGTTATGTACTGTGATTTTATTTTTCTCTTCTTTTTTTTGTAGAATTCGGAGAGAAGTGCATGAAAGCTTCAAATGTACTGAAGACATTTAACGTAGTGACTGTTCCTTTGCGAAGAGTTCAGCATAAGGAGTCTATTGGACAGTGGTCCCGTGTCACCTTCTAAAGGCGATATGACGATAAAGAACGCTCACAGTTACGGCCTAATTGAGCAAATGCATAGGTCAAAGTTTGTGGCATTTCACCTACAGCTGGTGACGTCTCTATATGAGTGAAAAATATTCGAATTGGGCATATTTTAGCAACATGCAAACAAAAAAATCATATTGCATCAAGTTGATGGTTAAGGGGTTACAACAGTCGTTTAAAGTCAGCATTTCACAAATTCTATGGGGGTTATAAAAGCTAATTTGCCAATACAACCTATCATTGGGTCAAGTGCTGTCTGATGTGTTTCATACCGATTGTTATCCCGTTCTTGACACATTGATTTTGACTACGGATAACTCCATTTACCTGATCAAGATATAGGGCTCACGGCGAGTGTGACGATCAACAGGGGATGCTTACTCCTCCTAGGCACCTGATCCCACCTCTCTTAAATCTGCCCAACTCTCTCTTTTGTGTTGTTTATAGGAGTTAAGAGATTGATCACTGTTCGTTATCTTCACCTTTCATTCAACACTGGGGTGATTTATGACCATACGATGAACCTAAGTTTAAGGTCTGCAATAAAATTTTACCTGGCCAGAATAATGAAGTAATGTTCAGATAGTAGAGTCGACACTTTTAACCCCCAAACTTTGAAAGTACACTTGTTGCACCTTCAATAAGCAACAACTTTGTTTTTGTTTGAAACGTTAACGCCCATGGGCATTTTGGTTTAATTTCTCCAAAGGTAAATTTTGAACCTGTCAGGCGAAAGTCACATGTGACAAAGGCAGTTTGAAATGGAAGGTGCGCGTTGATATCTGAGAAATATGTTGATAGATGATCACCAATCATTATTCTTGAAATGTTCCTTGGAGAGACGTAACACAAGTTACCAGACACAAACAATTCCGTCCGATAGCCGCCGTGAACAGTGTCAATAAGGAAGTAACTATACTAAACATCGTCCATCAGATGCCCGTCACTTAGATTCTAGCATAAATATATCAAAGAAGCAATGAATTATGTATCGCCTGTGGGGTTATTTTTGAGTTTATTTAATGGTGAATTAAATGCGGGGTAATGACATCCTATACACAATGGAATAGGGTGTAAGCCATGCGCTGACACGCAGGACAATCTTATTGTTAAAACGCGACAGGACATATTCATCATCATGAATCAGACGTGTCTAAGTTACCGGCTGTAATTGATAGCAGCTGGCGCCCCTGTGCCTGGGAATAAATTTACATCAAATTGGCCGATTGCCCTAAAATGTAACCCAGACAAATCACGCGTTCAGAACATGATTCACTCATGATAGATAAAAAATTATCGAGGCAATGTGGAAAACATAGTGATGCTTAAATCGAATTCCAATTTTAGTGTTGAGCATACACACCTTAAAGCGGTGAAAGCATTAATATCGATATTGTAGCTTAATCGCCAATACCATAATACAGTTTCGTTAGTCAGTACTAAATCTTTATACCTTAGAAAATTCATTTCATTGTTTGTTCTCACCCGATTGACTGGGATATTCCGTTATTCACGTGGAATTTCGAAGATATCTGATAATTAAAGTGGCTGGTTTAGGACATGTGACTGAGATTAGTTGCTTTAATTAGTGGTCACGAAAAATCATTCGTTCCTCCAGATAAAATTCGAGGCCATGAAATTAAAATTTGCTTCCACAAAAATAAAAGTTTTGGGAACAGGTTTTGCTACGATTCACATTCATTTGCATAATTTACAATAGAGAACCTTATAACGACCAACAAATGCAAAACAATATGCCCCACGTGCACTTATCTACCACGTGATGTGTCCCACGTGCACTTATCTACTACGTGATATGTCCCACGTGCACTTATCTACTACGTGTAGGTGACCTAATACTTTGGACAGCCATGATCACATCTTGACCCACAGGGACAAAAATCATAACCAATTTGATATTCAGACTTAATAAAGGGATTTTTTTTTACTTTACTTGTGTTGTATAAGAGAAAACAATGATGAGAAATAGACTTCCCCCCCATTTTCCTATTTCTCTATATCCCCTTTGTGACTGGATCTAGACTTCATAAGGACGCGTTCACATTTCAGTCAGTAGCTGTTGTGGCTCTCTGATCCGCCACCTCATGTCAAAGTTTCCACGCAGTACAGTTTACCGGACAGTTTTTAAGCAGGTTCTTAGCTTTTGATACCCTGTTTAGTAAGAACACTTTCAATAATTGTCTTTGAATATGCGGAATTAAAAGCAGCTTTCTTGGCCTTTCCAGCTATCAAATAGTTTCAATAGCAGATATGTTAGTTGAAAAATGTAAATGAGATGACAAAAACTGCTTAACAAAGTCTATATCCATTCCCTTAAAGCATACTGGACAATGGTGATCTAAAACTGCTGAAGAACACTCTATAATGATTATAGCGAGCTTTTAAAGATTATGTCAGAGAAAATGCGAGCTACTTATACGTCCAAAGAATTTAGACGTCAAGAAAATACTCCCATAATTCTAACGACCGTCCGTTTTCGTTGACCCGAGATTATGAATTTTCGTGGGTTACCTCAATTCTATCCCAGTTCTCTGACCCCCTGCACAACCCGGTGTGTTATATTGATTGAAAATGGGTCTGGGCGTATGGATGTATAAAGTGCGTGCGTGTAACTAGTAGAACAACAAATGAATCTACATTTATTTAAGAAGGAAGTTGAAATATATTATCATTGTGCTAAGGATTAGGATTCTGTACAATATGAACAGGTCAATGCTATAATGGGATTATTATATAACATTGTAGGATATCACCACCTTGCTATTGAATGAGAAGTTGAAGATAACGAACAGTCATCAATATCATAATACGAATAGAAAGTTTTCTTTATTTTATCCTTTAGTGTGATTCTCATTACTCTACAGAGTTCATTTTCGTTATTTGTATGCCCTCCTTCAAAGAAAAGGGGTAGATTGGTTTGCACTTGTCGGTCGGTCGGTAGATCACGTGTTGTCCCTTCATTATTTTGAGAACCTTTCACGTGATCGTAATGGGATTTGTTATGACTAGAAGAAGACATTTTAGGTAAAGGTCAAAGATCAATCCACTCTGAACATAGGAAGATGTTGTCCGCTCAATATCTTGAGAAACCGTTCCTTAACAGGCTTAAATAGGTAAACTGGTACATTGTAAGGAGTAGATTTGAGGTCAAAAGTCAAGCTGGACATAGGAATCTTGAGAACCCTTTGCTTTACAGACATTATACTTGGTACACTGGTACATCCTAAGGAGTAGATGACCCAAATTGATTTTAAGATCACGTCGTCAAAGTTCAAGGGTAAATCCACTCTAGACATAGGAAAGTACTGTCAGCTCAATATCTTGAGATCTTTGCTTTTTTTATACACATCAAATTTGGTACACTGATATAATGGGTTCACATGGCCAAAGGTCAATGATCGAACTGGGTATAGTAATAAATTGTCCCCTATATTCTAAGAATCATGTGCTTGATTGACACCAAACTTGGTACATTGATACAACCTAAAGAGTACATGTGGAGATGACCCCTATTGATTTTTAGGTCACATGTTCAAAGATCAAGGATCAATCCATTCTGGTCATAGGAAGATGTTGTCCGCTCACTATCTTGAATTGTTTTGTCACTATCAATTAAATGATGCATGTGTATAACCCTTTTCAGTTTTGCACCACGGGGAGCATACATGTTTTTGAAACATATTTTTTTTGCTTAGAGTAAACATCTTCTTCTATAAGTAGAAGCTATGTCAGACGCGCATATTGCCCTCCCCTTGCGCTTGCTAGAACATTTATCTGAAATTCTGTCATAACCAACGATTAACACCGCCATGAACAAGTTTTATTTTCTAAATAAATTTCATATGGCCCCATTTGGAATCCAAACAGTAACTTCTTGTTCCACTTGATAGCTAATTAAAATTGGTTTTCAACGAGTAGTGACAAAATTACAATAAAATGAAAGCACCATTTGTTTTTGCACCTGCTGCTACCTAACCGGAGGCACGTCGAAGTAGGCACGAAGTCTAGGGCACTGCGTAAATTTCTCTTGGCCTGAACAAATCAGTAGTACTCCCTAGTATACAAATATATTCGGGAAATGATATACACCACTGAGGGATACATGGTCCCTTTATTCACCGTAAATGAGAACACTAGAATGAACCTGGTTCTCTAAACATTTACACGCGGTAAACTGGGGTTAAATTATTCATCATGCTGCATCGGAATTCGGGTATCGCATCGATTGAACATTGTTAGCATGCGTCCTGAGATGAAATTTTAAGTCAAAGTGTTGGATGTAAAGCCCAACTATAGCAAACACTAAAATATCTAATATCCAATCCCTAATATTTAAGCGCTTTTGCTTGAAAAATTGTATATAACACCATATAATTATAATTTATGAATAGGATATATTTGCTTTATCAATAAGTCGTGCTTCATGATCTAGTTTGCTAATATAACCTATCATTGGGTCAAATTATCATAGCATGGCCAACACTGATCTTTATTAACTCTACGTGTACCTAACTCTATTCAGTAACGTTACAATTTACAAGTTTACCATATAGATGACGGGCAAGGGGAGCAAAATGAATAATGAGGGTTTTTTGTAGACTTGGATGTAACAGTAAGGTGTATGGTCAGTACTGGGATGTAACAGTAAGATGTATAGTCAGTACTGGGATGTAACAGTAAGATGTATAGTCAGTACTGGGATGTAACAGTAAGGTATATGGTCAGTACTGGGATGTATAACAGTAAGGTGTATGGTCAGTACTGTGATGTAACAGTAAGGTGTATGGTCAGTACTGGGATGTAACAGTAAGGTGTATGATCAGTACTGGGATGTAACAGTAAGGTGTATGGTCAGTACTGGGATGTAACAGTAAGGTGTACGGTCAGTACTGGGATGTAACAGTAAGGTGTACGGTCAGTACTGGGATGTAACAGTAAGGTGTATGGTCAGTACTGGGATGTATAACAGTAAGGTGTATGGTCAGTACTGGGATGTAACAGTAAGATGTATGGTCAGTACTGGGATGTATAACAGTAAGGTGTATGATCAGTACTGGGATGTAACAGTAAGGTGTATGGTCAGTACTGTGATGTAACAGTAAGGTGTATGGTCAGTACTGTGATGTAACAGTAAGGTGTATGGTCAGTACTGGGATGTATAACAGTAAGGTGTATGGTCAGTACTGGGATGTAACAGTAAGGTGTATGGTCAGTACTGGGATGTAACAGTAAGGTGTATGGTCAGTACTGGGATGTAACAGTAAGGTGTATGGTCAGTACTGGGATGTAACAGTACTTTGAACACAACCAGAGGAGTACCACTATCTGTCAAAACTTGCACGGTCAGCGAATGTTGTCTTACATTGTAGACTGTGGTACTGTTTGAACAATGTCATGTTGCTAGAGTATGTCCTGCTTTTTGCAATCATTATTGCCATTCTGACAGAACGGTAGCATTCTCCCGTAGAAGAAGCGTTACTCCGTGCATCCACCTTCATCGCCATTGCTTACTATCTCTGAATATCCGCATGTTTGTGTATAACAGATGAATAGGTATATTAAAAACAAAAACAACAAAGAAACCAGACCAAAACAAAAAAACAAAAAAACAACAACATCGATAACCATCTTTTCAAAAATCAAGTTATGTTGGTTTTACAAATAAATACTGCTTATAATTAAACTACATACATGTCCACTATTTGTGTTACCATGGATTTAATCTACAGGATACCGGTCTCAGTTCTGTGTCCTACTTAACTTCTCCCAAGTTTTATCAGTGTAGGATAATAGTATAATGTATATATACAGTGTATGGGTTATTTAGAACTGCCTAGCTACTATACTCCTACAGCTGCAATGTTTAAAAGATTATAAAGAGATGTATAAAAGGCAGAATCTCGAATTTTAAACCCGTTTTCTTAATGTTAACTATCAATGTACATGCATTTCAATAATCATACATTTTCGTCCAGTAACATCCCATGGGATCCCGGGTTAGTATAGGTCCTCAGTACTCCTTGCTTGTCGTAAAAGGCGTCTAAAAAAAGGGTGTGACACGATAATTATCCCTCCCTGCTCAAAGGCCGTTAAGTTCCGAACATAGGCCTAAATTTTGCAGCCCTTCAGCATTAGTGATATCTCCATATGAGTGAAATATTCTCGAGATGGACGTTAAACAATATACAATCAATTAATCTCCCAGTAACTTTAACCTTTACATGCCCTATGAGAATGGTTCATTAGCCAGCTGTAAATGAATTAATTACATATGTCTAAAGCTCGGGGCCATAGGAAAAGAGTAATAATCTGAAGGGAAAACAGGATGTGTACAATAATCTGATGAAATTTACATTAGTTTTTCCTTTTTAAAATGCAATTTTCGTAGAAAGTAATCTGAAAAGATTTTACACATTTAACACCCTGCTAGACGTAAAGGCATCAAACCTTAAAAGTTTAATATAGGTAACACCGTAATGGACGTTCCTTCGCAAACCGCCCGGTATTAGATGCGAAAATTAAGTCACGGGTCCTTTAAAAATCAAGTATGAATTTGCACGGCTTTGAATGCAATGCATTTTAGGTTCAAGTAAAATACGGTATTTAAAGCAACAAAAATTCTATGGAGCTTCAGCCCAATATACACAAAGCCAATCCTTTCGCATTTAATTGTTCGCAATATGTTTAGGAACAAAGAATTGCTGCATTTCCATACAATTATTAGCTAACAATCTCAGATCCATGCCAAGGAAAATTAGCACATTTTATGTATAACATGGCAATTTGTCCCACCCTAATAAAACCCACAGAAACCTATAGATTGGAGAAATTAGTAACGCTGGAGGTTTAATTCCAGGTGATAATGTTTAAATCCCTAGGTTCCGGATGCCCTTAACCGGTAGGACACGCTGTTTAACACGTCACAACCTATCGCAGGTGTTATCACGCACTGGGCACATGCTTCACTCATGATCAGTGAACTTTATCTAAAGGCGATATTGAAAACATTGTTAGGCTTAAGGAAAGACACGCAGATTATATATTGATATATTGTGTATTTGTGGAATGATACAGGTATTTGATAAGGGTTGATTGACTGTTTAGGAGTGGAGAGAGCTAATTTCAAAAACTTGTGTGGAGGATATATTTTTATTTTTGAAGCAAATTAAACCTGCAATGATTCACCCTAAATGAAAGGAATAAGTCAGAATTATGATCCCTCTTGATTAATTCAAATCTCGGACATCTTCGGTTGACCTTATTTGTATAATGCATGTAGTGCGCATGCCTTCCTCGTACGTGGTCGGAAAGAAAGCAATGGTGTCGGTAAATTCGTCGAGTGTAAATACAGGAATAAGGACCGATCAGATTAAATCAACTAGGCAAAATCACGTGAAAACACCAAAGGGTAATTAGATACGCACAGATCCAAGAATTGCTCCGGAAAATAACACATGGTATGCTGATAAGACAGTCACGTGGTCAACACTCGGCTCGTTTCGACACAAAAAAAGTGTGTAAAATGACAGGCTGTGTTTTGGAATTATTTTCCATTTTTATCTCTACAACCGTAGTTTTTTTTAGTGCATATTCAATAAAGCTTTCTTTACTAAAATATGTAAAATCTATCATAAAAATTGGAGCATGAGTACCTTATACGTCTATAGGTTGTTTGTATTATAGGGTTGTATAAAAACAATGAATAATTTGAATTATCAGTGAAACCATCGTCGCAAACCACGGGTTATTGTTTCATTCTATTTCACAAACGAATACAATAACCCGTGGTTTGCGACGATGCAGTGAAACTACCCGCACGTTTCCCCAAATGATTGTTTATATACACCCCCCCCCCATCCGTAATAAAAACAACCTAGACATTTATTCCATGTACATTGTATGTAATACATGCACAGGTACATGTATTTATGTCGAGTTAGAAGGTGAATGTTTATATAAAGAAATTAGGTACATTGAAACACCATGGATTTACTACAAACTTTATATTAGTATAATATAAATACATAATATAAAAAATAGAAATATCTTAGAGTGTTTGAAAAAAATAAACAAAAATAGTTATCAACTATTCATGTTTAACCTTACTGTAAAGGCGAGAACAATAGAAATGGTGTAGGAGGAGTTAGAAGCATTTTACACCTATACATGTGCATACTGTCATACTTGAAAAGTTTGAGACAATCCTACTGATGTATTTTTTAAAAGAAGTAAAAGCACGGGAACGTAAACATTGATTTTCTGAAAACACCTTGCTGTCGTCAGAATGTTGCTTTTATGGATTGAAAAATATTGCATCATTGGACGAGTAGGGTTGTTTCGTTTTTGTGTGTTTGTTGTAGTCGTATCGAAACATCTGGCGTGTATTTTAAAAGCTTTCAATTTAATTTTATGTATTCAAAATGGATCTTTGTAGTTTGATTGCATTACCAATGAATCGGGTTTGTGATATACATACATGCACAACCGTAATTTAAAGTAATGATGTTAAAAATATTCCATACACATATTTGTGAGGATAATAAAAAGCAATGTTGTGTGCATCTAATCCACTATACTCATAGTCTGAATAAACTACGGCCGCTCTGTACTGTTAATATGTATACTTGCGGTGAGAATAATCTGAGCTGTTTTATACTTACGTGTATTTATACAAATACTTGTGGTGATATCATATTTGATATTAAGATAGTTATAATTTATATTCCAAGATCGTTTAAATTTACGTCTGCAATGTGTGTGACTATGCATTACTAGTATTTATTTTAAAGAATTCTTATTTATATCCGAAAACGCTAGTGATTGTGCGTAAACATATTTGTACGTTTGTGTGTTGTTTGATTTGCACATGGTGTTTACGTCTCTCAACAGATTCGATACACAAGAGCATGTTCTGCGTATGATCGATTTTTAAATCAAGACAGGCTACTGGAAAAATAAATTGATATTACAGGGGTTTCAAAAGTTTCATTCAAAGCCAGGACTTAGCAAATTCTATGGTCGTTATAACACTATCAAAGGGGGCACCAGGCCTGGATTTCTCGAAATAAACTTAAGTCAAAACTTGGACTTAAGTCTGAGATTTTACTCAGATTTTGACAGCTCGAATAACAGAAAACTCAAACTTAAGTTTGAGATTTTTTCGAGAAATCCAGGCCAGGTAATACATATCGTATCTTACTTTGCATATGCAAATAACTAGTTCGAATGATCTAACTGTGTCTCGGGCACGCCCTCAAACCGGGTCCATAGGACATTAGAACATTCTATCTACCAAATAACTAACAAACAGAAAAAAGAAATAAAGGAGGGTTCTATGTGCCTGTTAACACAAACACCTTGTACTTTATCTTCGCTAGCCAAGGATTTTCGGTCCACTCAAACAAGGTCACTGCAAATTTTCCTCATTTTTAAACAGTGAAGACAACTAATGAGAAAGTTTCTGGCCTCTGATAAATTTATACAAACTGTCAGCAGTTAGGGGGTACCTGTGGGCCCCCAGTGGGTCGAGGGAGTAAATTAAGAGTACAATCTTAATAACCATGACTGTCTTTGTTGTCTGTAATTTCGGTGTTCATTATACCCGAACTTTCTGTACCGTTTGTTTAACTATATAATAATTGTATCAATTTCGGTAGGCCTAATAATATACATTGTTGTAAATCAATTCCAGGAAACGGGATGATATATTATAAAGGTTTGACTTGGTTCAAAATTCTTACATGAGCAAATTTTCTAACAAAACAATGTGATTAAAAACTATGAAGCCGGTTGGTGCTAGGTGAGAATCTTTTTTTATCTGGCAACCGCCAGATAATCATGATATCTGGATGCCGTCACATAGATTCACCAGAAGGCTGCCATATATTTATGTAGCGGCAATATGGCGGCCGCTAGACCCACAGGGGCTAAGCCCATTTTGAGCCCGACCTCTGTGATACTATAAATATAGATATGGTATCACAGAGTTCGGGCTTAAAACGGGCTTAGCCCCTGTGACTAGACCGCCAAATAATTTAATGCAGCAGTTTGACTGGCAAATATTTTTAACTCTGTCCGATTTTTAAACTTGCTGTATATTTCAATGAATGGTGAAGATAACGAACCGTGATCAATCTCGTAACTCCTTTAAGGAATACAAAATAAAGAGTTCCTAGACATACCAGAAGTGGGATTTAGGTGCCTAGGAAGAGCAAGCACCCCCTGCCGACCGGTCACATCCGCCGTGAGCCCTTTTTATCAGGTAAACGGAGTTATTCGTAGTCAAAATCAGTATGCCAAGAACGGCCTAAAAATCGGTATGAAACACGTCAGACAGCATTTGACCCACTGATAGGTTGTATTGATTGGCAAAATAGATTATTGTAACGACCATTGAATTTGCGAAATGCTGACTTTAATCGAGACTGTTGAAGCCCCTGTAACATCAACTTGTTTGTCAATAGCCTGTCTCGATTTAAAAAACTGGCCATACGTAGAACTAGTTCTTACCTCTCGAATCAGTTGAGAGATATTATGGTGTCCGGATAAGGTCATGTGCAAAAGTTTAATAGCGCTCACGCTAATACACAACACGCCGTCGCACTGTCACGCTAACACACAACAAGCCGTCGTGATTTTGCAGTCATTCGCATTAGAGCGACAGCGTGTTAGCTTGACGGCGTGTTGTGTATTGGCGTGATAGCGCGACGGCGTGTTGTGCGATTTAGCGCGTTTCTTAAAACGCGCTAAATCGCACAACACGCCGTCGCGCTTTTGCACATGGTCCTATCCGGACACCATAAGATATAAACACCATATGCAGGTGATAATGGGATATTGCTACATAAATATTACATATGGGATGAAGAAAGTGAAATCATCCCGTCTGTCATAAAGTTGAGTTGGTTTGCCGTCAGTAGTCATTTTCAATAAAATATTTAAGTACGAAGCAGATGTGATCTGTCAAAATATTATTCCGACATGTCTATAGATGAAAATTTGTTCATCCATTCTTTTGTTTGAAATTGAACAGATCTGTTTAGTTTTTACGAATTTCATCAAATATAAATTTGAGGAATTTTGCACAGCCACTTGACTACTGGACACCGTTATACCCTCTCCCTTTTGTATCTTACGAAACAAACTTAATGTTGAAGAATCATAATTTCAGTCATTTCTCACTTGGGTTCTTTTTCAGTTGACTAGCTGCTTCGGAACGAACCATCTTCACTACACAAAGGTTTAGTATAATATTTACATTCCCGATGTTTTAACTTTCGATATCTTTACCAAATTGAAATGATAGTCATTTCTTCATGAATGGCTCTACATGTACATGTGCGTATGAATTTTGATATAATACGACTATTTCGATGGCTGGGAATGTTCAGACAGAAATGAACGTAAAATATGAAAATAGCTTTTTAAAAACTTTACGACTATTAACAAGGTTCTACAAATAAATGTTTCTCGTCGGCTCAGATATCGAATTGAAGACCTACAGGTAATTGAAGACCTACGGAAGACTTACAAAAATAATGGCTATTTACATAAAAACTAATATGATTTTCTCATTAAGCATGTCTCAAATATCTAATATAAACAAAAATGTTTGATAAGAATAAGTTTTAAAGTGTATTTTCAAAGCTGGGTAGGGACAACTATTTTTCTCTTTTGACGACCTAGCGCAAGAACGATTACTCGTATAAATGTCATACTTGCAAATTCAGCTGTTCTATTAATAATCATTTCTTGTATATTTTCTTTGCTAAAAGATCGGGAAAATGTTTCAAAATTGTATCTTAAAAAATAAAAGAAATGAATAACAATTGAACAGCTGCTTTGAAGATATATATTTACGTGCACTAGGTCAAATGTTCCCCATACCGAGCTTTATAAATACACTTTAAAAATTTATTTTTATCAAAATTGTTTGTGTTTATTTTATATTTGAGACATGCTTAATAAGAAAATCATATTAGTTTTGATGTATATAGCCCACATTTTTGTAGGTCTTCTGTAAGTCTTCCGTAGGTCTTCAATTACCCGTAGGTCTTCAATTAGGTATGCCCTTATTCTCTTTAGAGAAGTCGATAGCCTCTCGACTTCTCTAAAGAGTATAGTATGCCCTCGGCGGGAAGGGATCATTGATGTGGGAGAGGACCTACGTGTCAGAGAGGGCGACCACATTATCGTTTCGCATACAACCACTCCGCGGCGAGAAGCGAGCGTGTTAACCATTACACTACCCGGACACCATCGTTGCAAACCACGGGTTGTTTCATTAGTTTGTGGAATAGAATGAAACAATAACCCGTGGTTTGCGACGATGCCCGGACACCTTTCTCTTTCTTTCCTTCCGGTAAGCAGATGATTTCCCTGTGAATAATAGTGCACCGACACGGCACATGATACGTCCGTCAGATGTTTATTAATCATAAACAGATGAGTGTCCATGTGACAAATTCATGTCAACCCTTTGTAACGTGTAGCGGTCACCCAGCCAAGTGCTGATTACACTCGCCGTTGTTTAACTTGCGTGATAAAGAGAGACTACCACGTCAGCAGAAAAGCTAACACACTAGCGAGGCAGTACAAGTTCCCTCTTATATTATTTAGGGAGTACATCGTTTAAATCATAGTTTTTCTTTAATACTTGCTGCTATTTTTATGCCCCCGAGATCGAAGATGGGGGGGGGGGGGGGGGGCATATTATTTTTGTCCTGTCTGTCATTCTGTTAGATATCTTAACCTTGCTAATAACTCTTGAACAGTAAGTGCTAGAGCTTTGATATTTCACATGAGTATTCCTTGTGATAAGCCCTTTCTGTTGGTACTAAACCTTTTGACCTTGACATTTGACCTACTTTAAAAAAAATTGACATTGATCATAACTTCTGAATGGTAAATATTGGAGTTTTCATATTACACATGAGCATATCTAGTCCTGTGGGACTCCGGGTTAGATTAGGTCCTCAGTACCTCTTGCTTGTCATAAGAGGCGACTAACTGGGACAGTCCTTCGGATGAGACCGCAAAAACCGAGGTCCCGGCACAGCAGGTGTGGTACGATAAAGACCCCCCCCCCCCCCCTGCTCAAAGGCCGTAAGCGCCGAGCATAGCATAGGTCTAAATTTTGCAACCCTTCACCAGCAATGGTGACGTCTCCATATGAGTGAAAGATTCTCAAGAGGGACGTTAAACAATATACAATCAATCAATCTTTCTACTGGTACCAAGATACTTGTCCCTGTGACCTTGGCCATCTACGGAATTGGCTATTACGGGGGCATTTGTGTTTCACAAACACATCTTGTTAAAAATTTATAAACCCGAGTTTAAGCTGCAATTTACATTACTCCAGAAATAAAACAAATGACAAAGTTTATTGATTCTAGTACTCAAATCTACATGAGCCCAAAAAAGGGTTACGACACGTATAATCATATTTTAATCAAAGGTCACAGTGACCTTGATGTAGGGTGCGACACCTTCTACCCATGATGCATTAACTGACCGTGTTTGGTGGTTCTACATCAATTAAGTGTCCAGTACGAGTCAGACATGGCTTTGTCATATATCTTAATCAAAGGTCACCATCGCCCTTTAATGTGACCCACCCTCTAGGGCCTACCCAAGATGTACAAGCTGACAAAGTTTGACGAGTATTTAAGTTATGAGACAGAAACAAAAAGTTAACTGACAGATGGGTGGACACAAATGCCATACCATAATACGTCCCTTCTTAGACAGGTATATAAATACTAGTAACTCCTACCAGCCCACAGCTAGTTTACCAGAGTGACCATGCATCAAATTTCACAATGTACTGTCCCTTTCCACAATAACTTCCTTGCAAAGAGATAACAAACCCTATTTTTCATTTTATTTCCTTTTTTAAGACAACATAACTATGTGAACAATATGGTATTTCTAAGAAGTACAATTGTACTCTATATGACACATATAACTATGATACACAAGAATTTATAATAAACAATAAGTGAATAACAGTAAAAATCAGGCGAGAATTGGCTTTTAGAGAACATTGAAAACAACAATAATTCATATTGCAAGGCCTAGATTAAAATATTATTCATTTTCCCTTTTTGATTCACCCTTTTGAATTCAGAACTGATGGGTGGAAAATATTTCATTTTGGAAATAAAAACATAAAATAGTAACATTCAATGAGCAAATCATTATCTAGTTTGTGATGAAGCAAAAAGTTAATAAAGAAAGAAAAGTTTAGCTGTTTGAAAGAAATATAATATTCTTGAAAGAAATTGCAACAAAAGTTTTGGAATGGGGATATTTTTTTCTGAGTGGGTCAAAATGGGAACACAAATATAATCTTAAAGGGGAATGGATATGATTTGAGCTGAAAATTTTCAAATTTTATTTTTTCATTTTTTATGTTTAAAATGCTTAACTAAGGCATCTCTAATGGTCAGCAAATTTTTTTTAATGTCAGTTGTCAAGGTACATGGGAGATACAGAGCTCACAACTCTTTGTTATGTAAACAAGGCTCGTGCCATGTTTTTGTTTTCATAGTTTTAATATACTAGTAAAAGTTGGTTTAAAGCAGATTTTACAAGTTAAATAGTTTCTAGTGTTTAGCACATCTTATTTTGTTTTAAACAGGCTATTTTTATTATTAAGCAATCTATATTTGTAAACAAAAACATGGCACAAGCCTTGTTTACATAACAAAGAATTGTGAGTGCTGTATCTGAGCTTGAAACTCCAAACCTGATATTCAAATTTTGGTTGACCATTAGAAATACTTCAGTTAAGCATTGTAAACAATAAGAATAGAAAAATAAAACTTGAAAAATTTCAGCTCAAATCATGTCCATGCCTGGCTTGGCGCAACAATAAAATTTGTAATATAAACAAATCACTGACCTATGATATGAAAAGTTTTTATCAGTTTAGCTAGTAGGATGCTTTACTGTATTTAAAAAAAAACTTTGAAAGGTTCAAATAACAAACAAAAAATATGATAAAAATTGCCCTGATCTTGCACAAACTAAGTCACACAAGTGAATTATGATATGTTTAAGCTGTATAGTTTTTTTTAAATAAAAGTTCCAGCAAACACGTGAATACAGTGATCCCCTGCAATATATTGCCCCCCCCCCCCCTCCCGTTATAATGCCACCCCCACATATCACCAAAAAAGTTCAGAGTCCCATTTTCCTCATTATGTAAAACCCCGTTATAACGCCATCCCCCGCATACCGCCATCCTATTTACAGGTACGATTTGGTCAATTTCCGTTATAATCACCCCTGCTAATTATCGCCAATCAACGGCAGGAAAATTTCAGTGAGCAGGCTTAAGCAATTATCTGCCATTAGTCCTCAAGTTATCAAAGTTTGGAGCAGATACTGAGTTCAAATATGCAGTATTGTTTTTTAAATCTGAGTATGGCGGACACACCGAAGTCTAAGCGTGTTGGGCATAAAACAAAAACTGGAAATCATTAAATACCCCTACCATTACAAGTCATTTACAACCACTGGACGCCGGGATTATCCAGGCATTCAAAGCACGATGTAGTAGATAAAATTTGCTTGATTTCTTATGACAGCTGTACACATACCCCCTCCCCCGATATAATGCCACCCGTTATAACGCCAAAATTGCCGAGGTACAAATGTTGGCGTTATAACGGGGGATCATTGTACTTGGAACAAGTTGTCACATGCCACAATGCTCACATCATGATCATACATCTAGTTCTAAATGATCATCTGAATACACACCTGCTTGAATCTATGTACACACTAGACATGGCTGTCTACTGTTTGAAAAGATTGTCAACAATTCAACTGTCACAGACCCCAGCCATGATGTTAAGATCATGGTTTCATCACTAACTTTGCCAATTTGTTTTCCTCTTCTTTTTAAATTGAAGATTTATCTCATTCTTATTAATCATGAACAACCATGATCCAAACATTGAATTCCTACTACATTAATGTAAAAAACAACTTTTAGCCAAATGCTTTTTGTCCTATACAAGTAGGTCTGAAGATAATCTCCATATTTTTGAAGATGTTGAAATGAAGACAAGTTATGGAGATAAACACATAAAAGCTTACATCAGCCTCACTTTTGGGGAGGTAAATGTATAAGTAATACTGATTTCTTGGTATGCAGTTTTACAATTCTTTTGATACAAGACAAACTCCGTTTTCTGGATTAACACATGGCTAGGGCATTAAAAACCCCGCAACACAAATAAAGGCAACGACAAAATATCAAAACAATGCATTTTAAAAAAATACACACATATTGCATGCTTGTTGTAATTTACCAGGATTGTGTGGATTGGTCAACAAAAATTTCAGAACATTTTATTCACAATTTAAACATATTTTATCATGTACATGTATAATGTAATAGGATTAGGCAGCAGGCCGAGCCTATACATGTATATCTTATTTATCACTGAGATTTAATTCAAATGTCATGATACCTAGAGCATAAATTCTGCTTTCTTGAGGTTTAGAAAAGGGAAAATTACTTTAAACATCTTGACATATGAGCAAATAAAATAATTTCATGAAAATTGAATCCCATTGACTTGTTTTATGATTTGAGGGTGAAATAAGTTCTCTTTATCTGTAACATCATTTCCAGACAATATGTCTTCCTGATTATATTTACATTTTCTTTACAAATTGTAAGGACAGTCATTTCCTTATGAACGTGCTACAGTTGTAAACAATGTGTATATGGATCTTGATAAACATACTATGTTTATTCTAACAGGGAATTCTGACAGAAGTCAAAGTAGAATGTCAATACAATGGTACACGAGGATATGAACTGCAACATGAAGTATTTTGGTATGAAACATTGTAGTTCATAACCTCATGTATTTTTAAAAATTGAGTCTATTTGTTAAGTGTTTTTCCACTCTGAACCCACAACAATTTTCTCATGGCAGTCTGAACAATCTACTCATGGCAAATTGAAGTCTATTTGTTAAGTGTTTTTCCACTCTGAACCCACAACAATTTTCTCATGGCAGTTTGAACAATCTACTCATGGCAGTCTGAACAATCTAGAGAATGTAATGGAAGAAGCAAGTTCCACAAATTTTGCTAATTATAAGGTTTCTCAATCTTTTATCATTCGGTATTTATTTTTAAATTCATGAAAGACCCTTGGCAAAATTAGAAAATGCAGGCAATTTAAAAAGCCGCAATGGTAAACATCAAAATATGTTAAAGAAGTTCAGTGTATGGAGTTAAATAAAACAACTTTTAAATAGCATGCACTCGCAACTTTTAAATTCTAAATAAAATCTGGAGGAATTTCTGTACAGGTAAGTTGGGGAAATTACGAGTGATTATTCTGTTGAGACTGAAAAACATACCAATAATAGGGGATGTGTAGAGAGCAGGGGTTATAAGGATCTAAAAATCAATTTAAATAAATTGTAACTTCATGAAAAAAAAATACCCTGATGTAAATCTATCAAAAATTGAACGTGAAAGTTAAAAAATATGAGACATTTCCATATATATATATATATATATATATCTAAAGAAGAGCAGATATCAGAACATGTATTAACATATTTACAAATATTTTGTATCAGTTTCCTTACGACATAGAAAAACATGCAAAAAAAAGCAAAAATCCATATTGAATGAAAAAATGTGAAAATTCATGTAAAATCTAAAAGATTTCATATATATAATTTCCAAACTTGACTTTGTGCCATTTTTTGTAATTTGACATCAGAATAGATGCATTCTTTATTTGTCTGCTTTTTAATGATGAAAAGTGTTGTTTTGAGTGCTTATCTTCCAATTCCAAACAAAGCAACTTGTGAAGAAGATGAATATTTCTATCAAGGACAAATCTTTGAAAGATACATACATATATAACAAAGTCGCTCTATATTTGTGAAATGGAAATGGTATGAAAATGTGCACCTTTGCAACAAAATTTTGAAAATCCAGATAAAGTAAAAAACATTTATGTTTTTTGACTATCACTTTTTTTCAAACAAAAACATAAAAGAAAGATCTGCATACACTTTTCCTCAAATTGAAATAAACTATGCTTTAAAACAAGAGGCCCACAGGCCTTATTGGTCACCTGAATACTAGTGAAAAAGTATCACTACTTCCATGGGCTATGAAATCTAGAAAAAATTTCCTGTTCTGAATATCTAAGCTAAATTCTAATGTTCAGCAACAGTATAAAACAATATGTGTTCTTAAAACTTCACTGCCCTCAAAAGTGCACACACTGATGAAAAGCTTTAAATAATAGGTGTACATTTGTATTAACATTAAAACATCAAAAGATATGACTAATTTGGACTCATCCTAAAGTCATAACCCTGGGTTTTGATTGAAATTCACCTTTTTTTGTACATCCTTTTCTGCTATTCCTAAGTATGCATTTAGATTTTATACAGTATCAGCAAACTTACACATAAATACTATATACTAAGTTTGGCCCCACCCTGGGGTCAAAACCCTTACTCTGGGGAAAATAAAATTTACAATTTTGGTAAAAGACTACCTGCTCTATCCATTTAGTTTCAAGTTAGTATCAAAAGCTCTAAAGAAAATGTTATTGAAGTGTTTTACACATAAACACTATATAACAAGTTTGACTCTGCCCTGGGGTCAGAACCCCTACCCCGGGGATCATGAAATTTACAATTTTGGTAGAGGCTTTCCTCCTCTACATTACTATGCATTTATTTTTTCTTACATGTGTGTGGTTCTTGAGAAGAAGATTTTTGAAAATTTGTCATTTTTGGGCAGTTTTTGTCCTGCCCCTAAGGCCCCAGGGGTGAAGGAATCCTGAAATTTACAATTTATGTTCCCCTTGATCCAAATATGTTTCATACCAAATTTGAAAAGAATTGGAATGATTGTTATCAAGAAGTTAAAAATGTCTATTGTTCACACACTTAATAACTGACCATTTTGGCCCCACCCCGATACCAAAATCCCTACCCCTGGAATAATCAAATTTACAATTTTGGTAAAGGACTATCTGTTCTTTCTAAATATCTACTTACTTTCAATTTAGTACATGTATCAATAGCATTAAAGAAGATGTAATTTAAGTGTTTTACACATAAACACTATATAACAAGTTTGGCCCCACCCTGGGGTCAGAACCCCCACCCCGGGGATAATGAAATTTACAATTTTGGTAGAGGCCTTCCTGCTCTACATCATTATGTATTTAGTTTTTCTTACATGTTTGTGGTTCTTGAGAAGAAGATTTTTGAAAATTGGTCAATTTTGGACAGTTTTTGCCCCACCCCTAGAGCCCCAGGGGTGCTGGAGTCCTGAAATTTACAATCTATGTCCCCCTTGTCCCAATGATGCTTCACACCAAATTTGAAAAGAACTGGACTGGTAGTTATTAAGAAGAAGTTAAAATTGTTCAATTGTTAACGCACGACAGACGACGACGGATGAAAACCAATTGCAATAGGTCACCTGAGTTTTACTCAGGTGACCTAAAAACCTGAAAAAAGTCATTTTTTAGGGGGCCAAATCAGGTCCTTCCCTTATGTAGTTGTTATCAAAACTATCTCATTTTTCTATCACAGAAACTAATAGATAAAAAGTCTACCCTATACATCTGCATAAAATTACAGGTTTTACATATAAACTCATCTTACTAAATCTCAAAAATCTATCCAATGAATATTGTATAAACGTATTGCATACAAAATTTTCAGAGACACATTGTCATATGACACACATTCATAGGAAGAAGAAAAAAGCACCACTATAAAAGAACTGCTTTGCTGACATGGTATGAACATAAAACATTTGATATTGCAAGGAGACGTGGCTAGCCATTTAGGTATTGTCACATCCAATGTCATTCAATCATTACTAGCCCTTGGTGATTTGTTCATCTGCTATCTTGTCAGTACTTATAAACCTTGTCCTTAATTTTCCTGACTAGACAGCATGAGAATATAACTCCAAATATCTGAAAGCAGTAAAAAGTGGGATGTATATATTTGTCAGCATCTCTGTATTGCTCTGCATACTACATTTATTCAACTGTTTTTATTGTGGACAGTATGATCATCAAATCCGATACTGGTATTCTAAACTGGGAAATTTTCACCCTCATTTTATTTTTGCTCCTTTCACCCTCATTGCCAATGGACAAACTTGAGACTGAGCGAAATCATTTTCCATCTTATCAACTGTGTCAGGGCTAATTTAAAACAAGGTGAAACTATTTGCAAGGGTAGAAGGGCAACAACAACAACAAAAATGGGGTGAAAATAACTCTGTATCCAGTATAGTGAAGCACTATGAGTGAGTCTAACAAGAGGTCCATGGACTTTAACAGTCATTTAAGTATCACGAGACACATACTCAAATTACAAGAAATTAATCTGCCCCACCCTAGGACCTGAACCTTTCACCCAGGGGTCAAGAATTTTCGTAATTCTGAAGGAGGGCCTGCATGCTATTTATAACCATGTATCCAGTCTGTGTGTTAGAGGGTAAGGCCAAGTAAAACAAGAGGTACTGTGAGCAATGCTCACTAAGAATACCCCCCGCTTACCCCAATCTCCCAAAGGGTGTTGGTAATAGGTATAAACTACCTCTTTTCTGAGTGTAAAAAACAAATGGCATGACAAACCGAACCATATTGCTACTTCGATGTCCAGTGCGCATGACCTTTGACCCCAAAATTGATAGGGAACATCTTCATCCCATGGGTAGTCCATATGTATGATATGGTAACTGTAGGTGGAAAGGATAACGCTTTAGAGCTCAGAAACAATATTTCTACTTCAATGTCCAGTGCACTTGACCTTTGACCTTTTGACCCCAAAATCGATAGGGAACATCTTCATCCCATGGGTAGTCCATATGTATGATATGGTGACTGTAGGTGGAAAGGATAACGCTTTAGAGCCCGGAAACCATTGCATCTACAGACGGACGGACAGACAGACGGACAACCCGATTCCAGTATATCCCCCCCACAACTTGTTGCGGGGGGTATAATTAATTAGTAGATTATCATTCAAACTTCACAAAAAAATGGGGCGGGTGGGAGGATTTTATTTTTTATTTTTCGCCATGGTATTCTTGACCTCGAAAATGCCTTCTCTCATTGAGAAAACGCTTTATAAATCATAATTACATGTGTATTTGGGTTTCTAAAAGGCAAAGTGAAACAAAGTACGTTTACGATACCGGACCGGACATAAAAATATCCGGAAATCGCAATTTTGAAAAAGACTATTCTGGTATAGGTTCTCGATTTACAACATAAATCAAAATTGGGATGAAATAGAGAATCCACTTATTTCGGAGAAATTGTGTGTGTATGTGTGTGTGTATGTGTGTGCGCGCAGTAATATCTATACTTCAAGTACCCGTGTTCCAATCCTAGGGTCTGAACCCAATTGGGGACTTCTAGAAAAATTAATTATGTTCTAAGAAAATAAGTCATATAGACTGAACCAATGAATTTCATAATTTTGGTAGAGATCACTATGCTCATTTTAGCTATTCATCCAGTTTAAAAGATTTAATGCATTTTCAGTGTATGATCTACACAATTTTACCATTGACTCAAAGGCCATGAATTTCATAAAGAGACATCCATGCTATTATGACTTGATAATCAGTCTGTCTGCTAGATGTTTAGGAGTAAACAAGATTTTTAAACATTGCACCGTTGTTAGAGGTTATGACCTCATCACTAAGACTCTAAAGAGAGCGGCCACGAAGATCTGATGATTTTTACTTCCCTACCCTACTTTACTCTCTCATATTTCACTTGTCCTATGGACCCTTTACCCTGTTTTTCTGTATCTTACTAATATTACATACAATAAATTATACACACCTGCACACAACACAGCCCTAGTCCGATGCCCCCAATAATCATTAAAGATTCCTTGGTGTACTTGGCAAGCTTTGGGCTGCAGCCCTGTAAATAAATTCACAGTACTGTCATAATATATTACTTTTTTTGTTTTTTCATACTTCAGCAAAACAAATTGTTCGAAGTTATAATGATAATATTCAATGATTTTGATAAATATGATGAACTAAGAGATATTCAGGGAACTTCTGCCAAAATACGTTTAAATTCATGCAGTGTAAAGTTGTGTTTTGGGGATTCTTTTCTTAAAAATATGGACAAGATATTCTGATATCTAATTAATCAGACAAAGCTACATTTCAAATATGAAGCAGTAATTCTTATATAACCAGTATCTATCTGTCTGCTTCACAAATTCCAAACTAATCAATCCTGCTCAGAAAACCAGCCAAAGCTGTTTTATTCACGATGACCGAAAAATAAGGAAAGTCTTTGAAAATTCGAAGTTGAAATTCAAAACATTATACATAATTATATGTACTGCTATATGAACATGATGTGATTGTCATAGATGACTGGTTGTTATTTGAAATTCACATCATATGAATGCCATGAGGTGAGCAGACAATTAATATTTATATTTCCAATGTTTTGGCCATTGTACCAATGGTACCAACGCATCTTTGCAAATTGAAATGATAGCCATTTCCTCATGAACGTGTTGCAGTTGTAAACAATGTGTGTATTAATTTTAATAAATATAGTACGACTATTCTAACAGCTGTGAATTCAAACAGAAATGAAAATAGAATGTAAATATAAGAAATAATTTTCATTTTTTGAAAATACAAGAGGGTATGAACTTGAACACTAATTAACTCCAGCATACATGTACTTCATGAAGTGCATTAAAATAACAGTTTATAACCTCATGTATTTCAAAAATGAAATTTATTTCTTAAGTAAACCACTAATAAGCATTTTCTAGTAAATGTACAATACATTGGGTAATTTTGGCATGTTAGAATGATTGGTGGGCGACGAAAATTTCTTTTCATATTAAAATGATACATTTGTTAAATATGCCAAGATTTCCATCTACAGTTGTGGTTCTGTTGACAGATCCACCAAATATTCGCAATGTCAAAATTGCCCAATATAAGATATATGTTTGCTCATCACAGCAAGAATACCCAGTGCTCAATATTGACAATCTCCCAGATTAATTTCACCCATGTATGTTTATCAAGACATAGTTATAATACAATCTAGTAGTCTGGGCCGTTGACAGTACCTCGTAGTAGATATTTGACGGGTGATCATCCTCCGCACATCCCAGAGAGTACGACATACAGCAGGTGTCTGGAGCTTTGTTAGTTGTGTTTTTGTCCTCCTGCAGCCATTTTGATTTCTGCCAGTCTTTAAATGAAACTGCTCCACAGCAGAGGAACTACAACAAAAACTAAAACTTACAGCTGAAGAAGTAATAAACAACAAATACCAGCTCAAACTTACAGTTAAAGAAATAATAAACAACAAAAACCAGCTAAAACTTACAGCTAAAGAAGTAATAAACAACAAAAACCAGCTAAAACTTATAGTTAAAGAAGTAATAAGCAACAAAAACAACTAAAACTTACAGCTAAAGAAGTAATAAGCAACAAAAACCAGCTAAAACTTACAGTTAAAGAAGTAATAAACAGCTAAAACTTACAGCTGAAGAAGTAATAAACAACAAAAATTTACAGTTAAAGAAGTAATAAACAACAAAAACTTACAGCTAAAGAAGTAATAAACAACAAAAACTTACAGCTAAAGAAGTAATAAACAACAAAAACTTACAGCTAAAGAAGTAATAAACAACAAAAACAAGCTAAAACTTATAGTTAAAGAAGTAATAAACAACAAAAATTAGCTAAAACTTACAGCTAAAGAAGTAATAAACAACAAAAACTTACAGCTAAAGAAGTAATAAACAACAAAAACTTACAGCTAAAGAAG